>NC_142742.1:14510000-14810000 GCF_051943395.1 Hippocampus bargibanti | reverse complement strand
CTGGATTTGGTGCGCATGGATCGGTAGCGCCTGCCTGAGGGGAGTAGCTGGAAAAGGTGGTGGGCAGGGTGCGGAGGGTCCAGTAGGATTTTCCGCGCCCTAGTTTGGATTCTTGCAGTGTGCAAGTCCTCGAGAGTGGGTAGGGCAGTGCCAATGATTTTTTCCGCCGTCCTAACTGTCCGTTGAAGTCGGATTTTGTCCATTTTTGTGGCGGCCCCGAACCAAACGGTGATGGAAGAACACAGGATGGATTCGATGACAGCCGTGTAGAAATGTTTGCAGCACCTCCTGTGGCAGGCCATGCTTCTTTAGCAGCCTCAGGAAGTACATTCTCTGTTGGGCCTTTTTCAGGATAGAGTTGGTGTTGACCTCCCACTTCATGTCCTGGGAGACTGTGATTCCCAGGAACTTGAAGGTCTCAACGGTTGACACCAGGCAGTTGGATAGTGTGAGGGGTAGCTGTGGTGATGGATGTTTCCTGAAGTCCACCATCATCTCAACTGTCTTGAGCGTGTTCAGCTCCAGGTTGTGACGGCTGCACCAGAGCTCCAGCTGCTCCACTTGTTGTGGTTATTATTGACTTTCTAAACTCCAACACACAAAATAACGAATAAAGCTCTGCTGTGAGAATTACAACTTTAAATAAAGTTTGATACGTGCCCCGTGATTGAGTCACGTCACTTCCTCACTTTACATATGTCACTACCTCACTTTACATATGTCACTGCCTCACTTTCCAGACGACACTACCTCACTTTACATACAGAAATTACATGTATTGTTTGTTGTCAATTGTATGTCTTTTTTAGCCACGTTATAAGTGCCTTGCATGTCTTGCACGCTGGGTCCGAGAGGACATTAATTTCATCTGTGCTGTATGTCATGCATATTAGCATATTTGACAATAAAGCTGACTTTGACTTTGACTTTGACTAAAGCTGGGAAGAATGTGCTCTGCTTTTCGTAGTTCTTGACACATTTACAGTACTATGGGAACTTGATCTGATGCATGCCCTTTTGTGATGAAATTTTTAAAATCGTACTGCATTCATTATTCGTTGTATTCATTTTTCATTATTTCAACTTCATGCTTGTTGACGCAAGATACCTGCTGTAGCTAAGGATTGATTCACTCACTTGGCATTCCACATACTGTACAGCTTGATTGCATCACACATAGCTTTCAAGAGGCATGATGTAGTTTTGTTGATACACATTTTTTGTAATCATTTCGGTGTACAACTTTTATCTGGGAAAAAATTGAGAACCGATCTTACAAAGACCATTTTGGCTCAAATCCAGTTGGTCTAAA
Source organism: Hippocampus bargibanti (assembly GCF_051943395.1). NCBI lineage: Eukaryota > Metazoa > Chordata > Actinopteri > Syngnathiformes > Syngnathidae > Hippocampus > Hippocampus bargibanti. The sequence goes on along the minus strand of NC_142742.1, from coordinate 14,808,688 downwards.
CTGCTGGTAGCCAACGACTGTTATTGTCATATCAAACCAGCAAAAGTAAACCTCAATTGTATATTTCTTTTTATCGCTGCGTATGGTCGGATTGATAAAAGCATGTGCGGTGAGCTGTCTGCATTTCCGCTTGTGTTAGCGGTTTTTTTTATCATTTCAAATAGCAGCTATCAGCCAGGGTTGACAGGTATTTTACTTAATAACAAATACAAGAAACAGCAAAATAGTTATCTTTCCATATCAGAAATGGCTTGACATTGACAAAGATATCGGTGTCATGAATGGGTCGGCGCATGAACTGAAGTATCCAATAAAACTGCCGGCACTATCGGCGTCTACTCTCTCAGTCTGTCAGGTTTCATCAACACCTGTCGCAGACACATGTGCAGCAGTTAGACAAATAGCCACTGCAGTTGAATTCCAAAAATGCAGTTTAGAAACATTTGGATGTTTCACAGATCACAAGATGGTATTCATAACTCACTTTGTTTTTGTGTGTGTTTTTTTTGTTTTAAATAAAAGCCCTTGAAGCTCAACGAACATTTAATATCTTCTCCATATAATTTGATCCGGAATGGCGAAGTGGTAAAACGCACTGACTAATAATATTGGATTAGCCGCTCAATGGTTCCTAATAATGTCAAATGATTTTCTAAATCCGACAACTGGAGGTTTGCGCATCTTTGCAAGCACACTGATAACTAGTTGCACCCTGTATCTACCCGGAAAGGATCAAAATTGTGCTGGAGGAAGTCGATTACATAATGGAGTCGCGATGACATTCGATAATTTGTGGAATGCCGCAGGGGACACTATTAGTGGGAAAATACTAGTTTGCGTATTTCATTCGTCTTTGCCAGCTGATTTTAAGTGAGAGGCAAGGTACACCATATGAACTGTATGTGATGGGAAAAAATGTACATATTAAGTGCAACATGGAGGTCACTGAAGGTCATGGAATAAACTGTGACGGACTGCAGTATCCACTTCAGTCTGTTTGTTCAGAATGTAGTCACACTGACAATACATGCTCAATATCATCACTTCTGAACACGGAATTCAACCAGTCAGAGCATCTGCAAAAACGAGTTCAGAAAAATACTGTGCATGAACAGATCAGATCAGAATCATCTTTATTGCCAATTATGACGAACATACAAGGAATTTGTTTCCGGTCAAAAACGTTGCACTCGTACAATCATCAAAACACTGCTACACTATACAGTTCTATTTGGGTTACTGTTTGAAGAGTTAATGGCTTGGGGGAAGAAGCTGTTTAAATGTCTGCTGGATTTGGTGCGCATGGATCGGTAGCGCCTGCCTGAGAGGAGTAGCTGGAAAAGGTGGTGGGCAGGGTGCGGAGGGTCCAGTAGGATTGTCCGTGCCCTTGTTTGGATTCTTGCAGTGTGCAAGTCCTCAAGAGTGGGTAGGGTTGTGCCAATGATTTTTTCCGCCGCCCTAAGTGTCTGCTGAAGTCGGATTTTGTCCATTTTTGTGGCAGCCCCGAACCAGATCTAAGTAGGACCAACAATTAGGCTGTAAATCTGGCTGATATTTCTAAATTTCTTCCTCCATCGCCATGTAAATGATGCCACAATTTTATTGCAGATACTCAATTTGTTTCTTGTCCACTCTTTGTCATATGACCTATCAATGGTGAAATCATGTTTTTAACGTGAAAATCTCAAAGGAATACAGTGCATCACAGTTGCTCAGGGCTCAGGTAAAGACCAATCATGTCTCATCTGTTTTCTGAATTTCATCACGTGACCTTTGAAAGATGATAAAAGATGAGCCATATTGCCAAGCAGAAAAGGGGCATTGTGAAAGCCGTTTGTCATTTTCTTAGCTCTTCAAAACAAATTGATGACCACATTCTCCACAACATAAGGCACACCTAACAGCATTCCATTTTCTCAAAAGCATACAGTGCGACTTTGAATCCGATCGGCCTCATGTATGGTGTTACAGTCTCTTTCTGTTCCCCATTGAGGTGTTTCCCTGTTAGTGTTCATATGCACAGTACCACTCATTATTAGCAGGAACAGGATTGTCAGCAGAGTAAATGAACATAGTGACAGCAGTTATGTTGGAAACACTGAGTTTCCGCTGGCTTGGTTCTCTAGCCTGGTCTGGTCGTTCTCAGCATATTCAGTACAGAACTGTCCGCTCGGCAAAACTCAACGATTTGAGCTCTAATAAGAAAAGGATATTAAGTCTATTGTACTCCTTTATCCTTAATGTATTTTGACAGAAAGTTCTCAAAGAACATTAACGTTAAGATTGCGAAAGATTGTGAAATTTGCTTTCGACAGAGTCAAATTAATTACTGGAATTATTATTTTCATGCAGGTCCAAACAGAAACAACAATATGCGCCGCTGTATTAAAAAAAAATAAAAATAATAATGTCCAAGGTTACGTCTCGATCATTGACATTGGCTCGCTTAAGAGTACTGGCTGGATTCATATTTTCTGAGATCATGATTCCTCCTTGATGAAGGTGAGTCATGCAGTAAATCGGCTGCACTAGCTCATATGCATGATGGCTGCAAGGACTCATAAACATTGATAGGACTGAAGGCAAATGTTCAATGTTTGTGATCTCATTCACATTCTTAATGCAATAATTCCAATTCCAATAATTATACAGTTTGGTAAATAAATAAAAATATACGCAGACATTTGGCATTTTAAAGTGATTTATATGAATTATATTTGCAACTTGAACAGCTTGCATACCAAATGAGAATTTTCCTACAACACGGCAGTTACATAAAATCTGGCCTGTAAGGTCACTGGTCATCTACACTGGAAGGTCCTGTCCCTCAATATGGTAGAACATACTACTGCTTTGTACCGCTGAACAGGAACAGGCTAGCCAAGTTTTCATTAAGAGTTGGACTGATTTGAAATGCCTACTTGACAGCAGACACAGAATCAAACATCAAATGTGAAAATCTTGGCTGGTTTTGTCTCTCATTTTAAGTTGAAATGAACCCCTGAGCTTTTTACAGTTATTTTTCGGCAATTGATGGCCGCCGTCAGCACAAAATCCCAGGACTGATTTTTTTTTCCTAATACCTTCCTGATGGATGTGGTTTAAGCATTAGTGTCTGTTTTAGAGAAAGAACGACAGCCATCCATCCATCCATTTTCTGATCTGCTTGTCCTCACAAGGGTCGTGGCTGGGTGCTGGACCCTATCCCAGCCGTCTTCGGGCAGTAGACAGGGAACATCCTGAACTGGTTGCCAGCCAAAGACCCTCCCTGTGGTGGGGTACTCCAGCTTTTACCAACATTCCAGAAATATGAAGGGCAAGTTAATCAAAGACTCAAAATTATTGAATTCAAGTTCAAGGAAAATCTATAATTTATGGATGGATGGATGGATGGATGGATGGATGGATGGATGGATGGATGGATGGATGGATGGATGGAAAAATTATCACTGTACCCAAGGCTGACTGAGAGAAAAACATGGTTTTGGAATACCTAACTGTTATGCCAGAAATGAAAGCAAATATATAGTATTGTTCCATTTAACAGCTTTATAGCCTTTTCAGATAAAAGGAGGATTGTGTTTAACAGGAAGTTGGTTTACCTCTGAAAGCTGACAACTGACTACCGAATCTATATTTTCCTCTCCAATAAAAGAAATACCACAACAACAAAAATGAGCATGTTCATGTTAATTGTTTACAATACCTTATGCATGCAGTCTCTATTTACTCACCCCTCGATTGAAACTGGTTTTTATATTTGATACTTTGAGTTAAAGAAAAAAAAAAGAACGGCGACCAAATTTAGACCAAAGATAAAAGTCATGTAGCAACCATTGGTGGTATCCACCCACTGACCACTGACATACTTTATAGTTTTTTTTTCTTCTTTGGAATGAGGCACTATAAATACTTCTTAGTCTGTCTAACGTGACAGCTGGACTTGCCATGAGTTGCATTTAAGTTCCCATTTTAAATTTAAGCTTTGTTTGTGGCCTCTCTGGCTCTCCCGTATGATATTACACTTCATCATGTATGATGTCAAACAATCAGTAATGTTATGAATGTGTGGGATAAGTAGTTTGGTCATGACCAAAAGATCTTAAATTGACTAAAGCCTAATTGTCTGACCTAATTGTCTTTTTATTCTCTATTAAGACAACTGGGAGTGTTTCATGCCAGACTGGAATGTGGGGCACGTGACTTTGGAATCTCCATTTGTTGCTGAGGAGAATTTGATACGTTTAAGGTGTCAATGACCAGGCAAGGTGGTTCAAACAGGAAAGGCATTGAAGTAGTGGCAATTTCGTGACATTTTTAGGTGACCCTAATGAAGACTTGTCAAAGAAAAAATTGTCATCAAACTTAACATTTCTGTTCAAACGGACCTTATAAGGGGGTTTGTTTTCAGACATGTGCATGTGTGCGCAGGGTGCACATTTCATTTATATTCCAGGGCAAGTGTATTTTACCATGTTTGGGAATTTGACAGACCACACTGCACCATGGTTGGCGTTCCGGCAGAGCGAGCGCATTTTCTTTTACATGACACCAGCCCACCTGAATGTTTGGTGACAGAAATTAGACCAGCTAAAAATAGCACGATTTTGGTGACTGATTTTTCCACTGACATGTGTGGTGGATGTCACCGTATTACATTCCTAATTATGATAAGTGTGCATTGAAACATCTGAATCAGGTACAGGCAACTTAAATGATGGACAAGCCGGGGGTGCAATTTTTGATCAGCCCACTTGGGAGGCCGCAAAGGACCGCATACACCAAACACCCATGCACATAGTGCTTTACATTAGACGTATTTGCATTGAACAGAAAAAGTAGAGCTCTTAATGTGAAGGAAGAAAATTGTGGTAAACACACAAAGCATTCAGAAATACCGTTATATTCACCATATTCATCATGCTCTGTTGAACCATTAAAGGACAACCAACGCCTCCGGACAAGTTGTGTCCATAATTTGTAAAATCACTTCAAATGACTTCTACTGAGCGTGTTTTACAAAGATTCCACAGCATATAGCTATATTTTACGTTTTGAGACTCGCGCTGAGTGAATGTTTTCGAGCTGATGACGATGCCTGACATGACGTCACGTCGGGAACGCCCATGACCGAGAAAGCGATACACAATGCATTTTGGGTACTTTGTTTGGTCTGAATACTTCGTGCTGATCCGTATTGATGGCGAAATTAGAAGGAAAACACATAAATAACTTGCATGTTCTCCCCGAACCCGCGTGGGTTTTCTCCGGGTCCTCCGGTTTCCTCCCACACTCCAAAAACATGCATGGCAGGCAGATTGACCACTCCAAATTGTCCCTAGGTGTGAGTGTGAGAGTGACTGTTGTACGTCTTTGTGTGCCCTGCAATTGGCTGGCAACCAAAACCCCCGCCTCGTGCCCGAAGACAGCTGAGATAGGCTCCAGCAACCCCCGCGACCCTAATGAGGAATAAGCGGTACGGAAGATGAGATGAGAGATGAGACACATACATAACACAATGGTGAATCGTAGTGTGTTGCACCAAGACTACTATTTGATATGAGTTGAAACAAATTCCCCGCATACAAATCAGCCCATATCCAACCGAGCTTGGGCGCCATCTTGTGCATTTTCTGGGACGCTACATTGGAATTCTGATGGCTCAAATTGATATGCAAGTACTTCTTTAATCGATTGCAAACATTTATTATTTCCTCTTCAGAACTATTTGAATCATATTCATAACTGGATGATCAGAGTTACAGAGTAACAAGAAAGAATCATCTCCGAATCTGAAGCCATTGTTTTGATTCGAGAGCAAGGCGAAGATGACCTGCCGTGACATCACGAACAAGGGGCGGGACCTTCTGAAACTTGCAATTTCTGGGGTCATTTTGAAGTAGTTTTGGGACACTTTAACTCATTCTTATTGGTGTTTTGCATTTGACTAAAAATATCAGCCTGTGTGTTTTGGGTATTTTAGATGCTATAAAATGTTTTTCTGATGTCATTTAGGAAACAAAAAAATGGTGTCAGTTGGCCCTTGGGAGTGGCCCTCCAACATGAGAGCAACAGATACTGTACTATAGTAGTGTAGGGGTTATCATTGCATTAGTCCACTATTTAAAAATAAATCTCTGAACTCCCTATCGTGTCACCACTATTCACAGCATCACACATGCTTCATTACTACTGCTGAGTCGAACAAGCTTTTAAACTGTCAGGACATTTGTGCTGTCTCATTCAAACAGTGGTGGGTTGTGGATTTTCATCGCTAGGCCTTCAGTCGTGCTACTTCTGAATCAATCCAGACTGAAAAAAGTGTGATGTGATTTACTATAAGTCCACTAGAGGGTACCATTAGCCAGGAAATGCCTTTCTTAATGATGTCCATTTTTTCTTGAAAAGTCCGTCTTGAAATTGGCATTAACAGTAAATCACCAACTACTGTAAATCTATTTCTTCTCCTCCTTCAGCCATTGTGGGTTGACAAAACTGCTATAAAATCAACACAATATATTTGCTTATGCAGCTCGCTACCGATTCAGTGTGCTAGCTCTGGCCAGTATGCTCTTGGGCTAGTCATACTATGAATGACTGGTAACGAGCCAATTATCGTTTGCAAAACCTCTGACGTTGCCCAGGTTTGCGAGCAGGCCCTGCGCCTCACCAACTTGAAATCTGATTGGTTAAAACAACAAACATTAGTTTAGGCAACGGAGTCATTGACAACACATTTAATGCGACAGGGCCCACAGAACTGACTTTGAAGGCGTACGGGCAGATTTCTGACCCTGGTAACAAATCAGAATCAGAAAGCCTTTAATAGTCCCACAATGGGGACATTTGCAATCCGCAGCAGCAATTTCAAAGGGGATGTGGAGGTGAAAAGATAAAAACAAAGTATTCTCAGCATCATAGAAATGTCAGAGGACTGAAATGTATAACTGTGCAAAAATATTTCATAAAGAACTGTACATAAGGCAAGTAGAAAAAGCCCATTTGATATATGAAACTGTATTGAGTCAATATTGGTTGAAATATGATTGTTTAAATGCTTACATTACAAAAACACACATCTGGAAGCAGCGCAACAGGGGAAAAGCAATGAAAGGAAGCTAAAAAACAATTTGGAATTATGAATTCATGGTCAGAATATAATTAACATCAGTCTGTGATTCCGACACTTTTAGGCCCTGTACGGGACCCCAAAAATTAGTTACGTACTTACCTGTAGCAAGTAATGAAATTAACCAAGTATAGCACCCCCAGAAGTAGGATGAGGCATGCATATCAATTGTGATTTTGTCCTGGTTCTTGATCTTTTCCCTTTGAACTGAGAGATATACTGTATGACAGAATATCTTGTATTCTTCTGCCAAGCAGCAAAACTTTCTCGGTTTCTCCCGAGTCAGAATCTTTAACAGAAAAGCACTTGCCGATGCGTATATTTGTAAATGCAATTCCATCAGTCCTCAGACATATTGTTCTCTATTTACCATTCAGCACTGCATCCCCAGTTGCAATACTGTGCTTTTGAAGATATTTGCATGTGTGTCACATTTTGAAATACATGCTCAGAAATTCTGCATTGTCTGATGAAGCTTTCTTGGTGCTTCAACATCCAATTGAGAGTTCGAAAGAATATTACTAGTCTCAAGGACAGGTCGAGATTAGAAACACAAATGCATGCATACAAGAGAAAAAAACACACACACTCCCATTTGGATGAACCACCGTGTGTGTTGAAGAACGAACCCACTATACAGGTGAGTCACAGTTTTCATACAGACACTCTCTATCATGCTAAGAGTCATACTGCATCTAGTATAACTTCATTAATGATGCAAAATCAGCCTTAGAAAAAAGCTGTGTATGTTGATTGATGTCTGATAAGGACTTTCATATTGGCGGCATGATGACCAAGTGGTGAGCACATCATCTTTAAGTATGCCAGCATCCTTATGCATTGCAAAAACATTCACGTTCGTGTCACTGACGATTTGAACTTTCTCATAGGTGTGAATATGAATGTGCATGACTATCCCCACAATTGATAGTGGACAATTTTGGGCATATATACAGCGTCAAAAACTGATTGGATAGAGCACAACCCAAGCAAAAAAAGGGAAAAATGGAAGGGCGTATTTGCATAAACTCTAATTCATCGTCATGTCGTATTACTGTACCTGTCTTTTTTCCATCTTTGGCCCAGGAGGGAGATGAGATCCAAAAGCAGTGAGTTGGCACTGCCAAACGATGTGGTGCTCGGGGTTGCACAGGATGACCAGGACATCAGCTGTGAGCAGGATGTGTGTATTGCTGTGACAAATATGAAGGGCAAAGTTCAGCATCATGACGGTGAAGATAACATGGAGGTGATATTTGACAAAGAGCAGACACAGATGGACTCTACGACTGGAGAAAAAGAAGGTGCTGCTGTCATGAACCTGTCTCAACAGGATCTGCTCAAACTGCTGGGGATCATGGAAGGGGAGATTCAGGTGGGTCTTTGAGATCCTATCTAACCCGCAGACAGCATTTCACTGGAAAAATAATTCATTTAGGTTACTTTTATTCCATATCTGTACATAATTTGCCTGTGAGCAAAGGAGCACACAGTCAATTTCAGATACACATCATAGAGTGTGAGTGGAAATATATAATACACAAATCTCCGACCGAAGTTGATCGAGACCACCCCCTTGTGGTTAAGGATAATTCTTCCCCAAGCTTAACCCATTCCCTGCCAGACGATGTGCAAATGTGTGACCACTCCAGTGCCAGGGTTTTTCTCATTTTGACTCAAATTGCAGGACCTACAGAATATTGAGTTTAGACTACATAAACATTCAATGCAGCTCTCTTCTTTCATCAGAAAAAAAAGTTTATTTCAATTTTACCTAGTTGTAGAGTTATAATAATAATAATAATAATAATAATAATAGTAAACCCATTCTTTATGAGAGAAATACCAAATTACAGCAAGCCAAAATAATTTTATCATTTCCTGCTGTGATATTTTTGTATGCACTCCTTGTTGCAGTACTCTTTTTATATGTGTGCCTGCAGGCAAGAGAAGATATTATTGGCATGCTAAAATCCAACCAAACTCCTCAAGTAGCCAGTGTATCAGTAAACACCCGAGGAGCAGGTAGCTCGGCCCTCCAGGCCCTGCAGAGGGATTGCCTCATTACCGACACCCCACCACACTTCCACAGTGTCTACCAAAAGCCGATGATTGAGGTCAGTTACAGCAAATTGTTGCAGAATTGATTGTCACATCTTTTTAAACGAGCACATCTTGTGCCTAGTTAATCATGCTCTTTTGCAGCTGGAACGCCTGCAGGAGAAGCATAGGGAAACCTACAGTCGGATGCTGGGACAATTGCTGCTTGCTGAAAAGTGCCACCGTCACACTGTCCATGAGCTGGACAGTGAGAAGCGCAAACATGTCGATTACATGAACAAAAGTGATGACTTTACCAATCTCCTTGAGCAAGAGAGAGAAAGGTGAGGAAAGACACATTTTATATACCATATTTTTCCGGTGTAGAAGGCGCACCCAAAAGCCCTGATTTTCTTCAAAACATATGCAGGTGCGCTTTATATGTCAGGTAATATTGAGCCACAACAGGTCTCGCAAACAATGTCAGCAGGCACCGACTCCATTTTTCCCTGTAGAAGTAGTGCGTAACCTCAGCCTCTACTCTTATAATAAAAATACTAATAATACATTTTATTTTCAAGCGCCTTTCAAAGCTCTCAAGGACACTTTACAGTCACAGCCAAACATAGAGAAAAAAAAACAGATACGATAATAAATACAATACAATTATGAATAGAAACAAGAGATAAAGCTACACAGACAATGTGATTTTAAATAGGTGCGCCTTACGATGTGGTGTGCCTTATATTCGGAAAACTTTGATATTTCTATATATTTGGAAAGGTTTTATATATATATATATATATATATATATATATATATATATATATATATATATATATATATATATATATATATATATATATATATATATATATATATAAGGTATATATATATATATATAAAGGTTTTATATATATATATATATTATATATATTGGATTGGATTGGATTGGATTGGATATGCCTTTATTAGTCTCACAGTGGAGAAATTTACATTTCACAGCAGCAAATATATATAAATATATATATATATATATATAAATATATATATATATATATATATATATATATATATATATATATATATATATATATATATATATATATAAGGTTATATATATATATATATAAAGGTTTTATATATATATATATATAGTATAAAATGTTAGAAAGTACTACTGAAGAGGTAAGCAGAGTGGAAACTTCAGATGTGCAAGGTGTGTGGTTCTCCCTCGAAGGGAATAAGGGCTATACAAAATAGAAACACAATCATGAGTCGATTACATCACCCCTAGAATGATGTCATCCCAAAGCTTGTGACCTTTCCCTTTTTGGTCATGAGGGAAACTGCAACTGGTGTGTGAGACAGCGGGAGGGGTACCGTACAGCACGGGTATTCCATCATGTGGACATAGAGAGCCTCACAAAGATCAAATAAAACAAACTGAGCCACTGTTAATGATAATTAAATTACTCACTAGAATAGATGAAGGGGTGTAATAGGCAGTTTCTTTGCTCACGGAAAATGTGTTCATATTCTGTATTGAAAATGTATCGTGAATTGGTATGGAGCTTTAGTTTAACAAGTGCATGGTCAAACTATTGCCATTAAAATATGCTGCAGATTTTACAAAATGTATAATGAGCACATTCATTCAACTGTAAAATGGCTGTTAAAAAAGAATATGCATTCGGTGCATGAAGTTGTAAAAGATGGCAAGACAACTTGTTTCAAGACTTTATGTATTTCACTTAATTACATAGTATAATGTAATATAATGCAGTTATGAAGAATAAAAAGAACCACTCACGGAACAAAATTATAAAAACAATAAAACATACTTCCAACAGTTGAACAATCATATCCACAAGTATACATTGCTATCATTAATCTGATGGATATTAGTGTGAAATCCTAGCATGATGGTCACATGAGACATTTTTGGACTCACAATAATGTGTGCAATACTTATAATGTCCACGCAATTAATGTGTGACAATTTGATTTGCCCCCAGAGGGACAACTCTGTTGTCTTCAACCAGAAGACGAAAAATGAGTCCCAAATCAACAATTTCCTCAAAGCAAATAATTTATGTTGACCTTTTAATCTGTCTCCCCTGCAGCAAATGCTTGCATGAATGAGAATCGCAAGCACATCCGAGAGAATAATCTTCACCTTACAGTCAAGAGGCAGTGACAAGCGATCTTTGCTTAAGTGGTAGTGACTTCAGTCGATCCAAGTCACTGTTTAGATGTCAGAAGTCTCAGCTGCACTTTAGAGATGAAAGTTAGTTCTGGCATTAGACATGTATGGCTAAAGAATAGAAAAGAAGTTAAACAAGGTGATCTTTATGTGGATGTGCTTTTTTATGCATATGCTTGTACCTTGCCATAATTTGTGGATATCAAACGGCAAATATGTGGGATTTGTCACATATTCCATTTGATGACACGTGTCATCCTTACAAGGGTCGTGGACATGATGTAGATTATCCCATCAGATTATCCTGGCGGTAGACTGGGGATAACCTGAACTGGTCGCAGGGCACACAGATGAATAACCATTCTCACTTACTGTACATAACCACATAGGGACAATTTAGAGTGTTTCATTAGCCTGCCATGCATGTTTTAGGAACAAAACAACAACAATAACTAAACTGTAAAAGTGATTTGTTCATTCTAAACACACAAAAATGTCTGTGAAAATGAATTGACAAAGCTATGTTACCATCTGTAATTTACACTAATATATAATATTGGTGGAGCAACATGACATCCATCACGTGAAAACAAACACATGCTTCGAATTTGTAATTAAGAAAGTGGCTTGAAAGCAGCTGTTCGAAGAAAAAAAACTACCTCAGAATTTTCACAATTCAATAATAATAATAAGAGAGTAAGAAAAAAAATCACCATATAAATGAATTTGCTGTATAATTTTCAGTCAATATTTTCTAATTGGATGTTGCTGCATCAGAAACGATGTGATTATCAGGATATATAAAAGTCCAATCCTGTGCATCACCATAGACTCATACAAATGGAGTGTCATAATCATTTTTTTTTGTCTTTCTGAGTCTTCACCCAAAAAAAGTTCTGTATCTGTTTCGCTCACGGCATGGAAACCGTCACTAATCCAATTTGTCCACAAGGGGAACTCCAGTGAACTATCACTCCTGTTTCCTTAGTGCAGGGGTGGGCAAACTTTTTGACTCGCGGGCCGCATTGGGTTCTAAAATTTGACAGAGGGGCCGGGCCAGGAGCATTTGGAGGGAATGTTTGGGCCGGAAATACTAAACCTAAAGCAATACGTCTGTGTAAGCTCTCAGTCGTACAGGAGTGGTCCATCGATGAGAAGGTTTCTTCAGCCGTCATCTGTACAAAGTTGAAGGTTTCGGACGTTTCGCCTCCTATCCAAGAGGCTTCGTCAGCAAACTAAAGTCTGACTGGTCGTATCGGACCTATTCATATATCCCTAATGTCCAGCCATGGCGGCGCCGGACACAGCTATGATAGGTCCCTACTCTCAGGTTGGGGGGAGCAGAGTACCACTCCCTGTGGCCCCACTGATTGTTCCTACATTCCTGACTAACGACCCCACCCCCACTCCCACCGGACGAAGCTTCTTGGATAGGAGGCGAAACGTCCAAAACCTTCAAATTTGTACAGACGACGGCTGAAGAAACCTTCTCATCGATAAACCTAAAGCATTAACGGACAACCGACGCCTCCGGACAAGTTATGTCCATAATTTGTAAAATCACTTCAAATTACTTTGACTGAGCGTATTTTACAAAGATTCCACAGCATATAGCTATAGTTTATGTTTTAAGACTTGCGCTGAATATTCATAAAGTCTTGTTTTCGAGTTGATGACGATCCCCATGTGACGTCACGTTTGGACCGCCCCTGACCGAGAAAGCGACACAATGCATTTTGTGGTACTTTGTTTAGTCTGAAAACTTTGTGTTGATCCGTGTAGATAGCGAAATTAGAAGGAAAACACATAAATAACACGATGGTGAATCGTGTGTTGCACCAAGACAACTATTTGATATTCGCTGACACAAATTCCCAGCTGACAAATCAGCCCATTTCCAATGGAGCTTGGGCGCCATCTGCTGCATTTTCTGGATGCTACATTGCTGTCATTGACGGCTCGAATTGATATGGGAGGACTCCTTTAATCAATTGCAAACATTTATGATTTCCTCTTCAGAACTATCTGAATCATATTCATAACAGCATGAGTAACAAGAAAGCATCTTCTCTGAATCTGAAGCCATTGTTTTGATTCTCGAGCAAGGCAAGACGTCTTGGCGTGACCTCACGAACAAGGGGGTGCTACTGGCCATTTCCGGATTCATTTTGAAGTCATTTTTATTGGTGTTTTTCATTTAACTAAAAATATCAGCCTGCCTGTTTTGGGTATTTTAGATGCTATAAAACGTTTTTCTGATGTCAGTGGGAAACAAAAAAAATGGTGCCGGTTCTCCTTTAAATGTAGTGTGTACAAACCTCATAGCACAGTAAGTACACTCCAACCCAATTTATTAACTGTCTTTCAAATGTGAAAAATATCCCTGATCAGTTAATAAATTTGTCTGAAGGAATATGCAACATATGGCGTTTACATACTATTTCGCAGATACTTGGAGGAAGAAATGGAAATAGATTAAAATAACATATGCACTGTGATTTATCACGATTGTATCTGTTTTTAATAAGTTTACATCGAAGGGGCAAAGTTAAAGAAATCAACATTTATTGAAAAATGGAATCACTTTCAACATTCAAAACATATTATTACACAACGAAATATTCAAGCTCAATAATACCTACTTGTGTTAAATTCCGCCAAATCATAGATGGTTTGTACTGACCGCGCGCTCAACAAACTCCTCTCAGACGCCCTCGCCTTCACGCGCAAACAATACACGTGTACCGTCGCCGAGCACACAAACATAGACTACCTGCAGATGAAATTTGCATACTCAGCATGGCAGCCAATCAGAAGCCTGCTTCTTTCTTCCGGACTTTCGCAAGCGTTCTAAGGTCGTGCATTTGCATATCATTTTCCAAAATAGGTGCACAGAACCTCAGCCCAGAAGAAAGATTCAAAAGAAGCTAACAACATATGTGACGCTACAAAACGTAAATTTAATAATAATAATTATTATTTATTATTTATTTATTATTTATTTCAAGCGCCTTTCAAAACACCCAAGGACACTTTACAATAAAAACAATAAAACAAAGCACATAACAATAAAACCATAAGTAAAATGATACATAATAAAATAGCAGATAGAGCTAGACATTGAAAGCAATTTTAAACAAGTGGGTTTTGAGGTGAGCCTTGAAATTAGGGAGGGAGTCAATATTACAGATGTTGGGTGGAAGAGAATTCCAGAGTTTGGGAGCAGAGCGGCTGAAAGCTCTGCATCCCATCGTGGTGAGACGGGCAGAGGGCACATAGAGGTGAAGGGAGGATGAGGATCTGAGGGACCGAGAGGGAACAGAGATTTGAAGCAGGTCAGAAAGATAGGGAGGGGCAAGGTTATGGGTGGCTTTGAATGTAAACAGAAGTACAGTAAAGTCTCGTTATATCGATATCGGATATATCGATAGTCCCGGTTATATCGATACTATTTCTATGCACACACGGAGAAAATTACATGCAAACAGGGTCGGATATATCGATAGTCCCGGTTATATCGATATTTTTTCGGACTCCCTTGAATATCGATATAACGAGACTTTACTGTATTTTGAATTCGATACGATGTTTAACAGGTAGCCAGTGGAGTTGTTGGAGGACAGGGGTGATGTGGTGAAAGGAGGGGGTTCTAGTGATGATCCGGGCTGAAGAATTTTGGACGAGTTGGAGTTTATGGAGAAATTTCTGATTGATACCGAAGAGAAGTGCGTTGCAATAATCGATGCGGGAGGTGACGAGACTGTGGATAAGGATAGCAGTGTTGTGAGGGGTGAGCGAGGGACGGAGACGGTTAATATTACGGAGGTGGAAATAAGCAGACAGAGTTATGTTATTTATATGGGACTGAAAAGATAGTGAGCTATCGAGGATGACACCCAGGCTCTTGACCTGAGGGGAGGGGGACACGGTTGAACTGTCAATGGTGAGAGAGAAACTGTTAGTTTTGTGAAGGGTGGATTTGGTACCGACAAGGAGAAGTTCGGTTTTTTCACTGTTAAGCTTGAGAAAGTTATGGGAAAGCCAGGATTTAATTTCTGAGAGGCAAAGTGAGAGGGATGAAGGTGGAAGAGAGGCGTCGGGTTTGCTGGAGAGGTAGAGTTGGGTGTCATCCGCGAAGCAGAGAAAGTGAATGCCAAACTTACGGAAAATATTGCCAAGAGGAAGTAGGTAGATAATAAAGAGAAGTGGCCCCAGGACAGACCCTTGAGGCACACCAGAGGACACAGGAGCGGACCGTGAGGTGAACGAGTTGATTTGGATGAATTGTGAGCGATCAGAGAGATAGGAATGAAACCAGCGGAGTGAGGTATGTGTGATGCCGAGGGTGGAAAGTCTGTCGAGCAGGATAGGGTGGGAAATGGTGTCAAAGGCTGAGGTCAGGTCGAGAAGGATGAGGATGGAGAGTGAACCGTCATCGGCTGCCATAAAAAGATCATTCAACATTAAACCGTGACTGTAAACTGTACGTGAGACTTATGAAAGGGACTTAGTGGCTTGTAGCAAGCAATGCAAACGTTGCATTGTGCACCATGATGACAAATGACTACTGCAGCGAAATCAACACTGTAGATTTATTGTACATTATACTCTTTCATAAATGCCACAGTTTCAGTGCAGATCAAACAGACACACTTCCCCTTGAATTCTTTGAAGAAATATTCACTCTCCCACCGTTCCTGCACTCACTTTCTACCTTTCGCTTCTTTGGTTCTCTCATGTTTAGTAACGGGTAAATTTCTTCTGGGATTGGCCTTTTTGGTGGAGCAACTGCCTTGATCAACAGTAGCTCCCCCTGGTGTTAAAACTTAGAAGTGCGGGCAAAATTTGAAGTGCGGGCCATATTCCATTCTGTTTATAAAATTTCTTGCGGGCCAATTAAAAATGGACTGTGGGCCGCAGTTGGCCCGCGGGCCGTAATTTGGACACCACTGCCTTAGTGTATTCCCTTTAAGTGTCAGAAAATGGGAAAATCCTCAAATGAACTTGAATGAAGAATTACAGACTTTGTGATGCTTTATGCAGTAAGACCTAAACTGTCTGGAAAATTGTTTGGACTGGCCTTCACCCAAACATGCCAGTATTGCATGGAAAAAAAGGAAAATTGGGGGAGTTTTGCAGAGCGTTCCTTCTGTGGCCAAAATCCCACCCCTTCCACAGTCCAAAGTAGAGCACACAGTCTCTCTCATTTCTTACACACACACACACACACACACACACACACACACACACACACACACACACGCACACACACACACACACACACACACACACGCACACGCACACGCACACGCACACGCGCACGCGGACACGCACACGACCACTCGCACACGCACACACACGCGCACGCACACACGCACACGTAGACATGCACACGAGCACGCGCGCGCACACACACACGCACACGCGCGCGCGCGCACGCACACACACACACACACACACACACACACACACACACACACACACACACACACACACACACACACACACACACACACACACACACTACTGCCTTATAAGGATGAGCTAACACTGCGCACCAGAGGTCTGATGGATCCGCACTGTAGCAATTCATCTTTCACGGTACTTAAGCATGCTTGAGAGGTTAAAAAGGATCATTTGCGGAAAATTATACCATAGCAACTTCCAAATTGGATTTTGGTATCACAGTAATTATGCCCGTGTGTTGCTTATTGAACAACAGTGGTAAGTTCTGATTATGTTATTTTTCTGATTACATTTAGATTTAATGATGCATTGAAACACGAAATTCATTTGGAATAGAATAGTTGTTTAAGGACTGTAATTTGGTGTTTTATGCATTGCAAACGTCATGCAATATTTGCTAGTGCAATATTTGTAGTTGTGCAGAGGGACAACGTGCAATCATGCATTCTGTTTTGCATGTATTTTGGGGGAGTAGCATGAATGAACATTAGCGGACAAGAAAGTAGATGATAGAAGACTAAAGGGCGAAAGGATAAAGAACACCAGTTTGTGTGTTCATCTTTATTCTAATTTGGGAGGAAGGAAGTACTTTGGGAGACCTGGATCTAAGATTTAACTACGGTTTTGGCACTTTTTTTTCCTGAGTAATTACTCGCTTTCTGTGGATTGTGATTGAGGTATATCAAATTGTATGCTAGTTTCTTTCCTCTTCCTTTCATAATTTTGCTGCTTTTAATTGTGAATTTCTCCATTGTGAGACAAATAAATGTTATTTAATCTAATCTGATCTAATCTAATCTAATCTGAACAATATGAAAATAAAGTAATAATAATAAGTATTATTATCATTATGATTATTGTTGATGCTGTTGTTATATTCACAATTAGTTGGGAAATTACCACCATTACCAAGATGACTGTTCTCTGCTCAAACAATATATTATTGAATACAAATGATTTGTATTTGTGTATTACAGTAATTATTGCAGAACATGGCAATTAACTTGGATTTATTACATCCTTAAATACTACACAACTTTGATTTTTCCTATTCTCACTTTTAGATTGAAGAGGTTGCTTGACAATGAAAAAGCCTACCAGGTAAAAAAGGAGAAGGAGCATTCTAAACACCTGGCCAAGGTGCAAGAGGAGCTGGTGAAATTAAAATCCTTTGCCCTGATGTTGGTCAATGAGCGCCAACAACACCTGGAGCAAATGGACCAACAGACTCAGCGAATCCAGGAACTGAGCCAGCAGCTTGAGCAGCAGAGGAAGATACTAAGTAAAGCCAGGGAGCGTGCTCAGGAAGATGCCTGCAAGGTCCTGACCTTAGAGGCAGAGCTGAAAGAAAAAAATGTCACATTCGCACAGCAGCATGAAGAGCAGAACACTAAGCTTGCCAGTCAAGAGCTCCTCAACAGTCAACTCGAGTCAAAAATTCAGGGGCTTTTGCGTACAGTCGATGAGATAGAGGAGAGCAACAAAGCCTTGAGGAAATCAGAAGAGGAACTGCAGGAAATGGAGGGCATAACTGGCAAAGAAAATTGTGCAAACTCTAACTTAATTACAGAGTTAGAAAATTTAAAGAAGCGAGTGCTGGAAATGGAAGGAAACGATGAGGAGATCACCCGAACTGAAAATCAGTGCAAGGAGCTCAGGAAAAAGCTACACGAGGACAATAACAAAAGTAGAGAAATTCGGGTCCAGGTGGACAAACTCCAGAAGAGAATGATAGAGTTGGAGAAACTTGAAGGTTCCTTTCACAGCAGTAAAATCGAATCTGCTCAGTTGTACGCTGCATTAGAAAGAGAGAAGGGCCTGACCAAAGAGCTCTCCGGGGAAGTTGTGACGCTTAAGGTCAGAATGAAAGAGCTTGAATCATCTGAACTCAAGTTAGAAAAGTCTGAGCTTACCCTCAATGACGAATTAGGTAAACTAAAGTCATTGACTGTAGCTTTAATGGAGGAACGAAAGACTTTGATGGAAAGAGTGGCGGAAGATGAAAAGAAAAAAGAAGATTTAAGTAAAATGGTCAAAGATGAGCAGAGTAAGGTTATGGAGGTAACTGAAAAATTGATAGAAGAAAGTAAAAAACTCCTAAAGTTGAAATCGGAAATGGAAACACAAGTTGATAGTTTGGTGACAGAAAAAAGGGACCTTAACAACAAGCTCACATATGAAACTGATAAAACAAAGGATCTGCTTTCAAAGGTCAACCAAATGAAAAAGAGACTGGATGCTTTGGAGCAAGCAGAAAGACTGCCTGCAAACAAATCAATCAAATGCGAGCAAGGGAAACCACCTGAGGCTTTAAAAAGAGATGACAATAAAATTCAAGAGCTAACCTTTGAGATTGAGCACCTAAGAAATCGCCTCAAACAACTTGAAGTGGTTGAAGGAGATCTAATCAAAACTGAGGATCAATATGACATTTTGGAGAAAAGGTTCATAACAGAACAAGACAAAGCCAATATACTTTCCCAGCAAGTTGAGGCCATGAGGAGTCAGATCGCTCGGAACAAAGCAATTGAGAAAGGAGAAGAGGACAGCCAGGAGGAAAACTTGCGGCAACAATACAAGAGAGAGGAGGCCAAGACCAAAGAGATGCAGGCAGATGTTGTAGCTCTAAAGGAAAAGATACATGAACTGATGCTGAAGGAGGACCAGCTTTCGCAACTGCAAGTCGATTACTCCGTCCTACAGCAGCGATTTTTTGAAGAGGAAGAAAAAGCCAAGAGCATGGGTACTGAGGTTCGCCATTTGACCAAAGAACTGGAGATTGCAAAGCGTCACAGTCGTGCACTAAGGCCCAGTTTGAATGGAAGGAGAATGGTTGACGTTGCTGTCACATCAACTGGAGTACAGACAGAAGCATTGTCCATTGGGCCAACAGAGGAAGATACCCCAGCTGGTTTTATCAGGAAGTCTGTTCAAGAAGAGAATCACATCATGAACAATTTAAGGCAGAAGAGCTTGAAGAAGCCAATGGTAAAGATAGGTGGCATTGAACGCCCCCCTGGAAGTGATCTCAGTATAAAGAAATCCTGGATTCCTTGGATGAGGAAGAAAGACACAAACTCTCATGAGACCACAAGTGGGAATCCAAACGTGACAATGGCCCACAAGCAAGGGCAGCCGCTACGCATACGAGTGACACCAGACCACCAAAACAATACGGCGACCCTTGAAATCAGTACCACTGCACCTGAGGATGTTTTCTCAACATCAGGTCCACAAAATGCAAACCTATCACAACCAAAGTCCAGAATTACAATCATTCCAACACACCCTGCAACAGTTAGGAGCAAGTCCACCAACGGCCATCAGGGTCCAGGAAGAACCAAATCTCCAGTAACCATCACAACTATTTCTAGAGCCAAGTCCCCAGATAGCAGCCAAGCTGGCTCTTCTGCGTCAGGAAGGCCAACGTCTCCTATCACCATCATGTCAGTTAGCACCACGGCAGTGCCTGACGCCTCTGATTCCCCTGAACCCCAAGAGATGACCATGGGTCGGGCTGTGTTCAAGGTTACCCCTGAAAAGCAAATGGTCCCAGTACCAGTAACGAAGGGTCACAATCACACAAGCATCATCACCACCACTGAAGACAACAAGATCCATATTCATCTAGGTAATAGTCTGACCCCAAAGATGGTAGTCAGGCCAGTGTCTACTGTAACTGAGGGGAAAGAGCTCACCTTGTCAACTGGGACAGTGTTGCGATCCCCTCGCCAAATTACCACTACCCGGACCACACAGAACAAAGTGATGAGCTCCATTATGATTTCCCCAGTTGCATCAAACACTACCAGATCGACGCAAAGCATGGTACGTTTTTCTCAGACTCATTACACCAGAACAGTAAAATGATATTCAGTGGAATGCAAAGGTCCCAATGCCGGTGGTTGTATTCCTCATTCACGGCAGTCATTTTGTACAGTAAATGGAACAAAAAGTCACTTGTATTCATGGGTCCCTCATACTGTATTTTGATACGGATATACATTAAAGGACAACCGACGTCTCCGGACAAGTTGTGTCCATAATTTGTAAAATGGCTTCAAATGACTTCTACTGAGCGTATTTTACAAAGATTCCACCACATGTAGCTATATTTTACGTTTTAAGACTCGCGCTGAATATTCAGAAAGTCTTGTTTTTGAGTTGGTGACGAGTCCGGACGTGACGTCACTGAAGGAACGCCACCGACCGAAAAAAAGACACATTGTAGCAGTCCTTCCATCACGTCAATGTATTTTGCAGTACTTGTTTGGTCTGAAAACCTCGTGTTTCACCAAAAAGCCGCCAGAAGAGGGCGACCAAGCTCCATGGAAGGAATTTATCAGCCTGTGGAAACGGGCTGATTAATTCCTCAGAGGAGCTTGGACGCCAATTTCTGCCTCTTTTTGGGTGATACATTTCCCCCAATGTTGCCTCAAAATGGAACGGAATAAATTCCTTAATCGATTGCAAACGTATGCTTTCCTCTTCAGAACTATTTGAATCATATTCATAGCTGGATGTGTAACAAGAAAGCATATTCTATGAATCTGAAGCCATTGTTTTGATTCTCCAGTAATGCAAGACGTCTTGGCGTGATGTCACGAACTGGAGGCGGGACTTTCTGAAAATGTCCAATTCGCAGCTCAATTTCTTGCAGATTTTGGACACTTTAAGTCATTTTTATTGGTGTTTTGCATTTGAATAAAAATATCATACTGCAGGGCGGCCCAGTAGTCGAGTGGTTAGCACACCAACTTCACAGTGCAGAGGTCGCCGGTTCGCGTCCCGGTCCGGCCTCCCTGTGTGGAGTTTGCATGTTCTCCCCGGACCCGCGTGGGTTTTCTCCGGGTCCTCCGGTTTCCTCCCACACTCCAAAAACATGCATGGCAGGCAGATTGACCACTCCAAATTGGTGTGAGTGCGAGAGTGACTGTTGTATGTCTTTGTGTGCCCTGCGATTGGCTGGCTGGCAACCAATTCAGGGTGTCCTCCGCCTTGTGCCCGAAGACAGCTGAGATAGGCTCCAGCAACCCCCGCGACCCTAATGAGGAATAAGCGGTACGGAAAATGAGATGAGATGAGATGTCATACTGCGTGTGTTGGGTATTTTAGATGCTATAAAACATTTTTCTGATGTCAGTTAATAAACAAAAAACTGATGTCGGTTGTCCTTTAAGGTACATATACTATACAGCTATGTACGTATTGCTATACAAATTTGGTTGAATTCACAGCCCAGAATTTAAATCCAACAGTTCATTGCCTTCAAGAGACCAGGAATTCGCCTGCTAAATAACAAAGATAAAAAAAAAAACGTACATTCAAACACATTATGACCATCTGAACAATGTGACATATTGTACATATACAGTATACTGCAAAAGCCATATCAAATATTCTGTCTTTACAACGGTAATGAATCCTTGAATGACAGTCACTGATGTGGTCATTTAGCAAAACGGACAAGTATTAACATTTGATTGCCTTAAACCTCATTCAAATGAGCAATGGTTTCAATAAAGATCAATATCTTCTGCAAGTAGTCACCATCTTGTGGCTTGTTGAACTGCTTATAACAACAAAGCTCATGTGCTTTTCAAAAGACCCTTGTGTCGTAGTGGCCTTCTTTACATATTCGCCCTCCAAACATATGGAAATTGTGTTCTGTATTGCGCCTGAAATCATTTCAAAGAAAAAAACAAGATGAATTCTGGGGAAAGTAGTCAAACATTATGAATTAAAAACAATTAGTAAAAAATACAGATCAGTAAATAACATTCAGATGTTATTTGTGTGTATTTCTGTGTGGAATGAAGACCTTCAGAACCAAATGGCGTTGCTGTTTCAGTGGACCTTATGATATCCTCTGTGTGACTCAGATTACTAGCGTGACAAAAAAGGCCCGAAGGGCTGGCCTCAGCACGGCAGAGCTAATGATGTGGCAGTTTGCCACCCTGCTACAGGCATGCTGCAATTTATATTTGTTTCACAGTGTTTACATTCACAAACAGATTCACGTGGCTCAGTGCCCCCTGGTTGACAAAAAACAGCCTTGTAGCAATAACAACACACAGAAACCATACCCGGATAACTGGATTGTGAATGAAAGAATGAATAAATATTTGCATTTTCATTCTGTTTCTGTCTAGTGATTTAAACTGTTTAGAAGTTTTCAATTCCACTTTTTTTTTTCTTTTTTAAAACAAATTACTCTTCGTTTCCAATCAATTACCAACTGCTTTCATTCTCCTGCCTGAGAAACTGTACTCTCTCTCTCTCTGTCTTTTTTTCTGATTTTCTGTCCCTCTATTGTTAAACAGTGTGGGCACGATTCCCAGGCCCCTCGTACAGGACTGACCCGCATCCCAATGTCCAAGGGCCTGAAAACAGGGAAGACATCGCTTGGTTCCATGGGCATAACGAGTGGAGTGAAAGCAGAGTCGCGTGCTGAGAGTCAATCTATGAGAATAGAATTGAAGAAATCAGTTGTAAATGGACATTAATTCTCTTTGGCCACCCCTGAAGGGAAAAGCCAAAAGGAAAAGAAGAGGAGGAGTTGTAAATGGCATTACTTA
The DNA here is from genome assembly GCF_051943395.1 of Hippocampus bargibanti. Classification (NCBI taxonomy): domain Eukaryota; kingdom Metazoa; phylum Chordata; class Actinopteri; order Syngnathiformes; family Syngnathidae; genus Hippocampus; species Hippocampus bargibanti. Next base: position 14,785,269 of record NC_142742.1, on the reverse strand, counting down.
TCAAAATGGAGGAAAAGGCTGATTAACAAACCAAAACACTCTTTGGTGCTAGAGACAATTATGCCTTAAAAAATCAAAAGACAAGTGTGTGATGCAAATTAGATTTGATTTAAAGCATTGTATTTATGAAAAAAAAAACGTTTTATTTCCCTCTAATATGTCACATATACTTGTTATTTACATTACTTAAACTTATACAGAGGAAAAGGGTCAAACCACCGCTACGAATAGCTCATTGTGTCACATATCAGAAAAAAAATCAGTTGTATGCAGTCTATTTTTAATGGGGTTTGTATGTGAATTGTCTGTAAACATTTTTATTAAACATATTTTGAATAAAACAAAAGTCAAAGTCTTCATAGTCATTGGAAGAAAATAGCACAAAACTAATGTTTGTCTTTGATACACAGTTTCATCATTGCAAGCTGAATCAAGTTGTCTTCTGGAACATGTATTGTATTTATAAAAAGTGAACATGAGTGTTTCACAAGACAAAGAGAAACCAAATTGCTAAATGAAACCTTAAAGGGCAACCAACGTCACTTTTTGGTTTTTTAACTGACATCAGAAAAAGGTTTTATAGCATCTAAAATACCCAAAACACGCAGTATGATATTTTTATTCAAATGCAAAGCACCAATAAAAATGACTTAAAGTGTCCAAAATCTGCAAAAAATTGAGCTGCGAATTGGACATTTTCAGAAAGCCCCCCCCCCCAGTTCGTGACATCACACCAAGACGTCTTGCATTGCTGGAGAATCCAAACAATGACTTTAGATTCGGAGAATATGCTTTCTTGTTACACATCCAGTTATGAATATGATTCAAATAGTTCCGAAGAGGAAAGCATACATGTTTGCAATCGATTAAAGAATTTATTCCATGCCATTTTGAGGCAACATGGGGCAACAATGGATCACCAGAAAAGAGGCACAAAATGGCCACCTCCGCTTCCACAGGCTGATAAATTCCTTATATGGGGCTTGGACTCCCTCTTCTGACGGCTTTTAGGTGCAACACGGTTCTCAGACCAAACATGTACAGCAAAATACATTGACGTGATGGAAGGACGCTACAATGCGTCTTTTTTTACGGTCAGGAGGCGGTCCTTTGTGACATCACGTACGGACTTGTCACCAACTCAAAAACAAGACTTCCTGAATATTCAGAGCGAGTCTTAAAACATAAAATATAGCTATATGTGGTGGAATCTTATTAAAATACGCTCAGTAGAAGTCATTCGAAGCCATTTTACAAATTATGGACACAACTTGTTCAGAGACGTTGGTTGTCCTTTAAACATGCACTGTAAAACCCAACAAGTTGAAAGTACTCAAATTTTTTTATGCCAACTGATTACGTCAAAATTTTTGAGTACAGTTTACTCAAATGTTTTGAGTACAGTTTACTCAAAAGTTTTGAGTAACCTGTAACCTGTTTTGAGTAACCTGTACAGGTTACTCAAAACTTTTGAGTAAACTGTACTCAAAAATTTTGACGTAATCAGTTGCCATAAAAAAATTGAGTACTTTCAACTTGTTGGGTTTTACAGTGTGGCAAATTGGTAGTAGTCCAACACGTGCATTTTATGAATTTTATATCAGAATATCGAAGTGCTACATTAAAATGCACTTAAAAGACACACTTTCCGTTATTTTTCACACTTTCAAAGGGTCCCGGGTGAATTTTAATACCTATGACACCATACCACGAAAGAACACAAAGAATAAAGACTTACAAGACATTTAATATCCACCGGACACATAGTGCTTGTAATCATTCTGGATTGTGGGGAGTTCCATCTCAAGTAAATGAAGAATATAAGGATTGCGCCTTGGACTTGTTATGATGAGGAAGAGGAAGTTTCATCTGTGTTGGATGTCACACATACAGCACATTTGACAATACAATTGTACTACACTTCACATGATGATCAGGGATGGAGCTTGGATCGAAATGAATGGGGCTTGAGTAAACCTACCTCCGCTGAATTATATGTATCTGCTTCATCAAGTAAGTGACCACACATTGCATTGTCATTCAAGGAGGCAGCAATTCATCATTGAGCCAGCAAATTCAATTTATCATTCAAGTGTGGACTGGTTCCCGAATTAGCTAACTCTAATCTGTGCTTATTATGCAGCTCTGCTTACCTTTTGGCTTTGATATGACAGAGGTTTCATGTACCCTCGTAAAACTAGTACGTGTGTCACTTGAGAGTGGTGGATTGGATTTACCTTTATTCGTCTCGCAGTAGAGAAATGTACATTTCACAGCAGCAGATTTGAGACCCCTCAAGGAAAAAAAAGACTCATTTGCAATTTAAACCAAATAATTTACATTGATTCTACATACAGATTTAATATCATTGATAATTGCAAATGTGCGTATATAATAAAGACAACTGTTCTCATTAGGTGGATGTGAGCTGGTTATAAGTGGAAAAAATGCTTTCTACCTGGGGAGGCTATGTAAACTCTGCTCGCATTTTCATGCTTTCCACTTCATCACCTGAGTGGTACGTATTCAAATGATCACTAGGTGTGTTCGACGACTTTGTTTTTGATTTTATCCCTGACACAAAGTCTAATGATTAGATTCTGTATAGTGCCACAAAGGGGCGCCCCTTGCCCACTTTGTATTGAGGATTTTGCCACGGTGCTGCAAGCGTATTGTTTTTTTAGGAAGTATGCTTCCTGTACATTATTGTTATTATTATTACTACTACTACTCATATTAGAGGCGTTGGAGAGAAAGTCAAAGAGGCCAGACTGAGAGGGTTTGGACATGTCTAGAGGAGAGAGAGTGACTATATAGTATCAGAAGGATGCTGAGCCTTGATCTGCCAGGCAGGAGACCGAAAGGAAGAACTAAGAGGAGTTTTATGGATGTTGTCAAAGAAGACATGAAGGTAGCTGGTGTGATAGAAGAGGATGCACAAAACAGGTTAGATGGAGGACACTGATTCGCTGTTGCGACCCCTGAAGGGAAAAAGGGATTTATGAAGGTCTTATTCATTATTAATTTCTTCATACATGAGGCGAAATGTGTTTCTTTGAGAATGTAAGTATGGCTACTGGAAACCTTTTACATTGATAGCATATTCTTAATTAAAAATGTACATGATTATCATCACAAAAAGGCTCTGAAAACTTTAAATACTTACGATTTATTACAATGTATGTGCTAAACTTTCATTTTGTGTATTTTTTTATTATTTCATGATTTTAATATGGTGATTTAATGAACATTTTAAACTATTTTGTATATTAATTTTGCTAGACAGTATATATTATTTTTTTTAGATTTTACATTTATATTCGAAAACCAGTCTTTGTTCGTATTTTTGAATGAATGTTGACCAAACAAGTAATGTTGTAACGTCCTGTTTTGTTTTGAAAATGAATATATTGATTCTGCTGCTGGTGGAGCTTGACAGTGTCAGGGAGCGTAATTCACTGTGGTGACGTCAACCTATCGTTATGACTTGCTACTTCCTGATGTAGGATGGAACTATTAAAACAGAAAGAGTTCAAACTATCCCGAGCAACTATTTAGATTCTGTAGCCCGACTTTACCCCCAGTATCGGTATTTTGCAAATTATCTTAACGTTACGTGCCTTGTCTTGTCGGGAACCGAGCGGCTGTCCACAACAGTATTGTTGACTCGGAGCGGATTACAACCATGATGGCGTCGAGCTACAACGCTAAGGAAGAAGACGGCCACCACTCAGGCCCCTCCAGTCATGGCGGCGCAGGGGCCGTGAAAAGCAAGAAACCGGACAACACGGCGTTTAAACAACAGAGGCTACCTGCTTGGCAGCCCATCTTGACAGCTGGAACCGTGCTCCCTGCGTTCTTCGTCATCGGTCTCATCTTCATCCCCATCGGCATCGGCCTCTATGTAACGTCAAACAACATCAAGGAGTTCGAGGTAGCGTTTATCTCTTCTAACCTTCCACTGTTTACGTTTTACTTTCCAGGTACTCAGTCAGCCTCGTTTAGCCTAAGCACTGAAATCGCAATCGGCCACGTTGAGCCAACAGAAAGCCTCTTAGCATGCTATTGTTCACAGTTCATTTGGTTGAGTACACTCGTCCAGTGCAACATGAGATTCCGCTCTATATAAATTAAGAAAAACCTGAAATATTTTTTAATGTTTTTTCACTCTATTCGTATCAAAACGTAATTATTTATACACACATTTTGAATACAAATAAATTGAAAACGTTGATATGAAAAATAAACAATAGGAAATATAACGTAGATGCGTAGATGGCCTGACTGTATCCCATTCACCAACCCTGAAAATTGGTGCAATAAAACCATTTTCTGTTCAGTCCAACTGAGAGTTTGTAACCCTTGCAGGGGAAACGTTTGTGTCGTACCCTGAGGCTGCTTGGAAATTATCCAAGTGTCAAGCCTGCCGATCATTTGCCGCAAGAAATACGTTTTTTTGGACATCACTTTGTGTTTATGCAATAATCTACGGTCAGAGCATGCTTTCATTAAACAATCTGGCTGTAACAGAACTGTTGACGTAAGCGTTAAGCGTGGAACTTGTCAGTAATGCAGTTAAAAAAAATCACCCCCAGAGGCCAGTTCAGTACCAGGCGATGGTACCCACCCAGAGCGAAAAACAATAATTTACAAAAAAAGGAATGTTTTGTACGAATCATGATTACCCTGTTAAACATTATATCCCAAATATTTATTGTAAAACTAGTGTAGAGCAAAAAGCTTGTAATGTGTAGTTTGGCAGCAAAAATCACTTATGTAAAGTGAAATACACATTTTCGATTTGTTGTAATTGCTTTGTGGAAATACTGAGTCACACGCTTTCAAAAACATTGAATTTGAGATTGTTTTGCCCGCTCTCCCTAATCTCTAATGTGCATTTCCTGTGCTTTCAATGTACACATTTTTTTTTAAATGACTCAATATTTTCAGATTGACTACACTGGTGTGGATGTTTCAAGCCCATGTTTTAGCTGTGCCAAAAACTACAGCTGGGACAGCACTACATCATGCACATGCTCTGTGAATTTCACTTTGGAGCAGCCTTTTGAGGTTTGTTCTCTCTCTAACACATGCGCACTCTAACACATGCTCATTGAATAATACATGTCTAGTTTCAATAATGACAGCGTTGCTCGGAGTGCATCGAAAGTTGAAGCTAATCGTTTGTCCAGTATTGATAGTGGTGCCTGGTGAGTGACATAAATGGGGTTGGCAGAAAATCATTAATGTCCAATTTTAGTTCAAGTAAAGTGAGACTGAAGGTTTAGGATTGATTACCGGAACTCTAATTTTAAAATGTTCTTCAAACTTTCTGAAGATTTTTTTCACAATGTTTGATTTGATTTGTCAGTGGTATAATTGCGTTTTGGAATGAATTTCCACTGCACTATCTCCATGTTCTTTACCATCAGTAGCACAGTGTTTTCTCTCTCCAGAGCAACGTCTTCATGTACTATGGGTTATCCAACTTCTATCAGAACCACAGGCGTTACGTGAAATCCAGGGATGACAGCCAGCTAAATGGGGACCGCTCTGCTTTGACGGTATAGTTTTTTAAAACTGTTGTTCTGCCATCCATTGAAAATATTTTTATGTCATCATGTAATTCAACACCATTTACCCCTTGCAGAATCCAAGCAAAGAATGTGAGCCTTATCGTACCAGTGAAGGCCATCCTATTGCTCCTTGCGGGGCCATAGCAAATAGCCTCTTTAATGGTAAGGATAAAGAAGGAGCATCTGTCCTTGTGAATGCTCGGAGCACCGATGGTGCGAGCAATATATATATATATATATATATATATATATATATATATATATATATATATATATATATATATATATATATATATATATATATTTTTTTTTTTTTTTTTCTTTTACAGACAGCCTGATTCTGTATCATATTGATTCAAATGGCACCAAAATCAGGATCCCTCTGGCAAAGAAAGGCATTGCTTGGTGGACAGACAAGCATGTGAAATTTAGGAATCCTGGTGGAAATGACAACCTTACCATTGCATTTCAGGGTAATTCTTGTTCTTTGTGATTTTTTATTATTTTTTTTGCTTGGAATTCAGTGGGCTCAATTCAGTCACTTGCTCCCATCCGAGTCGGATCACTCTGTCCTGTTTTAGCCACGCCCACAAAGAAAAAAATGATATTTGAACTCAACATTGTTCCGTCATTCCACATTTTCAGCACTTCAAACATGAATTATCAATTAGAAACACATCTTCAAAGTGACTTTAGATGGTCTTGGAAGATTGATTATTTTGGTCACATTCTTTCTCAGGGACTAACAAACCAGTGAACTGGAGAAAGCCGGTGTTTGAGCTGGACACAGATGACCGTGATAACAACGGCTTCATCAATGAAGACTTCATTGTTTGGATGCGCACAGCCGCCTTACCTACTTTCCGCAAACTCTATCGGATCATCCATAAGAAGTCGAGCTCAGCACCGACCCTCGCTAGCGGCAGATACATCTTGGACATCTCCTACAGTATCCTTTTTTACTCTAGTCAGCGTGGTGGTAAACAAAGGGTTTGAGATTTTGCACGTTTTATCTGTTGTAAAAGTTCCCGTCTTGTTTCCTTAACATTACATCTTCAGATTACCCTGTGCTGAGTTTTGATGGTCGCAAGCGAATGATCTTGAGCACCATCTCCTGGATGGGAGGGAAGAACCCCTTCCTGGGTATTGCCTACATTACCGTGGGCTCGATTTGCTTTTTCCTGGGTGTGGTTCTGCTTATCATCCACCACAAATATGACACTCGCAATAGCAGCGCAGATATTCCGAACTAGATCCCACCTGCGTAGCATCCATTCTGGACTGCTTGGTGGTTTCTGCGCAAATACACTGGTCATCTGTAAATGTATGTTTGTGCACGATCAGTACTATGTTATCTGACCTAAAACTGTTTTTGAAGGCAGAGTACACCGCCCGAGACTTGACTGCTTCAAGTTGGATGCTGCAAATGTCATTTTCTGTTGTTATTATATCTGTTTTGAATGTTCTATTTATGTCTATATCAATGTGTGTATGTGTTGTGTCTTAGCACAGCTTTTCAAATGGCTTCATGATTGAAGGGCATGGTTGTTGTTTGTTAGCTTATGTTCATGCCGCATTTAACAAAAATGTCCTGCTGACGAATGTAGTATTACATGACATTGATGTACTTCTGGGTTTGAGAAGAAGTTGAAAAACCTTTTATTGTGCATTGTTAAATTTGGTGAGCATTGATGTTCATATGCCCACGTATCGACCAATTGCAAAAAGTCTCAGCTCCCTTTCCTCCCTTTTTTAATGTACAAAAACGGACAATCTGATTATTTATGCATGCAACAAACTTAACACTCCGTTGATACAATGACTGAGCTTCCTGTCTGGTTGATAAGTGGAAAGGGTTTTGTTCTGTTAATTTAAATTGCACAATTATGTCAGTGTTGACCAAATAATTTGCACTTAAAATTACCTTTATTTAGTCCAAAATCAGATGAGGTAAACTCCTCACCTTGAACAGGATTAGGTAGAAAATGAATAGAATTGCTTTTCTTTACCCTTCGGTTTTCCACCTGGTAGTTGACACCTTGTGAGAATATTTCTTGTTTAATATTAAAATGTATGGGCTTTTTACAAGCTCAACAGGTTCCAATTTACTAATTTGTCAATGTCTATGCAATTTGGTATTTCATTTCCACATCCACTGTTTCATGTTTTCATTCAAAAAGTTTACTTATTAATCAACTGGGTGACATAGATAGCGGTCATTTATTATATTCTAATGGGGCAGTGCTATTTAGCAGCTCAGGCGGAGCTGTCAGTTTAAGTTATTTTCAAACTTGTATAAAGATGTTCAAAGGGAAAAGCCTATGCACGCTGGCTCAACAACTTATACAGTGCAATGTACGTATTCCATTTGTAGGCTGCAAGTAAACTGGACCTGTCAACCATACTTGGGAAACAGGTCGTAGTGAACGTATTGATATTTTGATTATGTTTGTTCAGTATGTCTTACAATATAGTTTCGCTTCTCGATATATTGTCTTTCATATTGAGGCTTTGCTGAGCTCCATCCCTTTTCATGCGGTCGCGTTAATGTGCAATTGCAGCGTTGGGCCAGCATATGTCACTATTTCTGTGCTATGCTAATCTAAACATTACTGTGGTGTTGCTGCAAATCTAATCACTTCGGAAACACTAAATTAGTGACTTACATACAGTAATTATCAACGGGTATATTCATATTACTCATGGACTTTCTCTAAACTGTCACTAATGACTTCCATCCATCTATATTCTGATCTGCTTATCTTCACAAGGGTCATGGGGTGTGCCCTCGGTTTATCCCAGCTGTCTTCAGGCTCTAAAATGGGTACACAAACAATTGGTTATCAGCCAACCACAGCCGCTCTAATAAAATACTATAATGTATAATATAAGGATAATTAATAATGTCCCACAAAACACACTGTCAAACACAAGATAAAACCGCACAATGGAATAGTTCTGAGCACTCAGTGACATAGTTCTGCGGTTTGAGTTTCAAATGGCAACTTCAGTTTCAAAGCCTCCGGTTTGGAGTTCCCCAGCTTCTATTGAAAATATAATTTGGTTGGTGTGAAGTGCATAGGACCAAAATATGTGATCATCTTACCTGCGACCACATGTAAAACTGTGTGTGAACAGCTGAGATTCAATATGACCCACTACAAAATGATGAAATGGTTGAAATGACCAGCTAATCAGCAAGCTCGGTAAAATACAGGACCTGAAAATGAATCAGGTGTGCTGGGGGTGGGAATTATTTTAAATGTGAAGAATTATGAAGAATAGTGCCCTTTGAGGACAAGAGTCTGACACACCTGTGATTTAAGCCAAGTTTTGAACTGCAAGATTTGTGTTCCTGGATACAAAAATGTGCTGCTGTTGTGAATGCTCGGAGCACCGATGCTGCGAGCAACATATATACAGTGAGACCTCAACTTACGAACGCCTTATAATACGAACTTTTCATCATACGAACGTCAAATTTATGAATATTAAGCCTCATAATAAGAACTATATTCATATTACACACTTCGGTGGAAGTGTGTATACATAAATACATAATCTTCTGCGGAAGAACACGAAAGCACACGACCTTCGGCTCTGGCGGAATGATCTTCGGCACCGAACAGCGTTCCAGCCGACGCTACTTTGCACACCCCCTCTCATTGAATGCACACGTCCATCGCCTCGTTGCAGCTTTTTGCTTATACTTTTACGATTATGGCACCAAAAAAAACCCACCACGGGCTCGTGTTCAGCAAAAGAAGAAACACAATAAAATCACCGTCGCTGAGAAGGCGATAATTGAAAAACACGAACGACGTGTGCGTTTGTGTGATTTAGCGACAGAGCGCGGCTATGCTAAGTCCACCATCGCTACCATCCTTCGCAACAAAGAAGCTATCAAAGGTGCGTCTGTTGCAAAAGGTGTTTCCATGCTCTTAAAGCGACGGTGTCGGGCAATCGAAGAAGTTAAAAAACTTCTGTTAATTTGGATTCACGAAAAGCAGCTATCCGGCGACAGCGTAAATAAAGCTATTTTATGCGAGAAAGCACGGCTAATTCACGCCGATATCGCCATGCGCCAACCTGGAAGTCCAGCGCTTATTCAGGATTTTAAAGCCCGTAACGGATGGTTCGAGAACATCCTTGGCTTCCTTGGCAGCCCATAACCTGCTGGGAGGTTTACAGTGCACACAAATGCCCTGTGAACTCATTTTCTAGAACAAGTAAAGAACCGGCCATCATCACCACACCGCTGCAGTTACGATGTCACTGTGAAGGCAGTTTGTACCATCAATTGTGAGACCGGAGTGATTTGAAATTGAATTGCACTACTGGCAAAGTGGAATGATGTGCAGGCTTTTACCGAACAGTTCCATCCAGAAAAGACTGGCTATGACAATCATCAACATGATGAACGATAATGTGATGCTTCAGCCTCGTAACACCTTACAAGTCAGAAAGCAACAGGTGTCAATTAAGAGGATTTTAATCAGCAAAAAGGATGAGGAGTCTCCAAAGAAGCAAAGAGAAGCCACACCAGAGGTTAAGTTACCAACAGTCCTTCTGTGACTCTCCTTCCATAAGCCATCAATGACCATCAAAAAGGTAAATACAGCTTTATTTTACAGCACAGTTTATTTCTTTAATTACAGTCCTCATGTAATGTGCCTCTCCAAACAGCAAGTCCCTTTGACCTTCGACCTCTAACGCCATTCCATCAAGTCATCAATGACCATCACAAATGTAAATAAAGTGACTTTATGATACAATGCAGTGTATTTCTTTAATTACAATATCATAGCACATTTATTATGCATAGGATAAGGTAGGTTGTGTGTTGTTTTAAGGCTTATTTAGTTGAAAAGTATATTTTATGGAAACCCGGGAACGGATTATTCCCATTTTAATGGTTTCCTATGGGAATTTTTTTTTCTCGAGATACACACTTTTCACCTTACACACTCTGTCTGGGAACCAATTAAGTTCCTAAGTTGAGGTCTCACTGTATATATTTTTATTGGTGTTTTGCATTTCACTAAAAATATCATACTGCGTGTTTTGGGTATTTGTAAGAAGCAAGTGTCACCATATAGTATACCAAAGCTTCGACTTCACCAAACCAAGGCTACAATATAAGCTGAAATTTTGTGTGTACTATTATTTTTTTGTGCTGTAAATGAGGTCAACTTAGGTGATGTAAGGTAATAGTTAAAAACAACCTTGGTGAGCGTTATGTTGAAGCGTTACTCTTAAACCCTGTTTGTACAGGTTGGCAATACATAGTCATATAAAGCAGTGTTCCCCAAACTTTTTTGTGCCACGGACCAGTTTAATGTTAGACAATATTTTCATGGACCGGCGGATAAATATAACAAAATAAGACGTTTGTTTTTTACTCATTTTGCTAGCTTACGGTGGGCTAATTTTAGCGATATGTATCACGTGACCTAGACAAGCGTTTTGACATGCGTCAAGAGTAAGTCATAGACAGATGTAATCTGGTAATTTTTCATTTGTAAATTATTTATTCTTTCTGTGCGGCTCGGTACCAAATGATCCACGGACCGGTACCGGTCCGCGGCCCGGGGGTTGGGGACCTCTGATCTAAAGGGTGAATCAGATGTCAGATGCGCAAACATTTCATCATTGAGACATGATGTGTCATGTCTTTTAAATAAAAAACAAAACCAAAAAAAAAAACACAATGTTATTGTTTATTCTGTTTCCAGAACTGTTACCAAATGTATCTAGTTCAAAAATGCCAAGTCCAATTGAACACCAAAACATGGTGGTTGAATTTACTCATTTTAATAAAGAACACTTAAAGGACAACCAACGTGTCCGGACAAGTTGTGTCCATAATTTCTAAAATCGCTTCAAATGACTTCTACTGAGCGTATTTTACAAAGATTCCACCACATATAGCTATATTTTACATTTTAAGACTTGTGCTGAATATTCCGGAAGTCTTGTTTTTGAGTTGGCGACGAGTCCTCACCCTACGTCACTGAAGGAACGCCCCTCACCAAGAAAGGACATACCTTGCATCACCTCAATGCATTTTGCAGTACTTTGTTTGGTCTGAAAACTTCGTGTTGATCCGTGTTGATGGCGAAATTAGAAGGAAAACACATAAATAACGCGATGGTGAATCGTTGTGTGTTGCGCCAGGATTCTACAGTGTATTTGATGTTCGCTTACAAAAAACGTCCCAAGAGACAATTTACACGGAGTTTTGTCGCCCTCTTCTGCCTTTTTTGGGTACTGTGAGTACTAAAGGATTTGTCACTACATTTCTCTCCAGATGCATCAAAATAACCGGAATAAATTATTTAATCGATTGCAAACATGTATGCTTTCCTCTTCAGAACTATTTGAATCATATTCATAACTGGATGAGTAACATGAAAGCATCTTTTCCGAATCTGAAGCCATTGTTTTGATTCTCCAGCAAGGCAAGACGTCTTCGGGTGACACCGCGAACAAGGGGGCAGGACCTTCTGAAACTGGCCACTTCCGGATTCAATTTGAAGTAGTTTTTGGACACTTTAAGTCACAGGTGTCAAAGTCAAGGCCCGGGGGCCAAATCCGGCCCGCCACATATTTTTTTTCGGCCCGCGAAAGCAAATCAAACTTGTGAACTTGTCCATTATACTTGCTAAAATCTTAACCAAAATGTCATATTTTTGGATGTAAACCACAATAAGTCATTTTTCTTGACTTCAGATTTGAAAACTAGTTATTAATTATTTTATTTAGCGCTCTGTATGTAATATGTGGAGGGGATTAAACATTCTAATGGCTTGCCCAAATTCATAACGGCCCTCGGGAGGAAACCATATCTGCAATGTGGCCCGCGGCAAAAAACGACTCTGACACCCCTGCTTTAAGTCATTTATATTGGTGTTTTGCATTTGACTAAAAATATCATACTGCGTGTTTTGGGTATTTTAGATGCTATAAAACGTTTTTCTGATGTCAGTTAGGAAACAAAAAAGTGATGTCGGTTGTCCTTTAAGTGATCCTGATGACTCGTTATTTTTACGTTGTCACAAAATGTTCATTCATTATTCTTATTTTTGCTGTAGTATTACAGCAACACCAACTATGGTGACATTATTTGCTCGTTTTAATATTTGGCTAATAAAGAGAACAAATAAAGATCTTGTCCGCCAAGCTTTTTCCAATAGACGGCAATGGCATCAATGTCTTTTTTCTTTTTTCATTTTTTTTGTTTTGTCTGTACCTTATGTTGATAAGAAAGTCTTTTGACTAAAAACGATAACACACTGTACTGTATTAAAAATGTTTGTTTGTTTGTGTGTGTGTGTGTGTGTGTGTGTGTGTGTGTGTGTGTGTGTGTGTGTGTGTGTGTGTGTGTGTGTGCGTGCGTGTCTGTGCGTGCGTGCGTGTGCGTGCGTGCTTGTTTGTTTGTTTGTTTGTTTGTTTTGGCGAGTTCAGATTTTAAATACAGTTAATTGTATTCACGTGCAGTTTTAGGTTTTGAGCTCTAGAGAGCACCAAAGTGCAACTAGTCAGTGATACCAGGCCGTGACAAATCGTGATGACATTCTTGGAACTTTCTTAAACTAAAGGACATTTTCACAAATGTCCAAATTCCCTTGAAAAACCACGAATGGAGTAACCCTTCTTCATTTGATGACATCGGTGTTGGTGTTTGAAAGCATTCTGAACATAATAAGTATAGGGGATGGATAACCAAGAGTCTGTGGGTTTCTTTTCTCTGTAAACGTTAACCCCTTACTTGACCCATATCCAAATAAATTATATTTCTTAACTCGCACAACCCCCGCAGTGTCGTCTGGCCAAACTACTGTGAGGTCACACTGGCGTTGGAAACTCAATAAAGCGCCAGACCAAAGGAATTTGAAGGAAAAAATGTAATTTCCAAGGAACCGCACGGTCCCAGCAGGGGGACATATATCCAGTAACAGGCGGGGAAATTCGTCAGAGAGCTAAATGATGTTCAATTGAGTTGGGAACCGCCCCCCATATTAAGTACCCGGTTGTGGAAAGAATCTTCCCACTTGGAAGGAAGCTTTTCCTCCTTGGACATCTGCTGGTGGAGCGCGCAGGAGGCAGAGAGGAGACAAGGTGCGGACTAAAGGAGGCTCCAACGCAACGCTCAACCTGCATTCTCATCGTTCCATCTTTTGGTTTCTTAAGTAAGTGAGCCACCCTACTTAATTCTTTTGACTGATTGACAGTTTATTCCTTCATAGACCAGGAGAATTGTGGTTGTTTGAATCGGATTTATTGTTGTTTTGTCATTTGCAAATCGTTTGGAAAACATTTTGAAGACACGTCCAATCAACATTTTTTGGACCATTAGTAAAAATAACATTTATAAATTACACAATAATATTATATATCAATCATCTATCCATTCATCTTTTTATCTGTCATATGTTAACCTAATTTTACCTTTTATAAAGGTTGAGAAGGCATTGGCCCTTTCACTGTTCACATATATTCTGCTTTTGAGGCAACTGAATGTTTCTGACAAGTACATTTAAAGTGCATTACTAACTAGTGTAATACTTTTGAAAACACAAAAATAAAACAACAGCAACAGGAATTGAAGGCACTTTAGATTACTTCAGAAATTGTTACCAGTCATGGCTGCTCAAGCAGATTGTCTAAATAAACACAGGGAAGATAATTGAAGAAATCTGCTTAAAAGTAGAGCCACATGATACTCAGTGCAGTGGTTCTCAAATGGGGCTACACAGTCCCCAGGGAGCACATCAAGGCTCCTCAAGGAGTATGTGAGATTTCGAACTATACAATGTAGTACTGTGTTTCTAAAAGTACTGTAGTATAATTGCAACAAAAAAAACTGATAACAGCAGTTGCCTCCCTGCCATCATGAATGATAAAGATTCTCAGTAAAGAAACAGCAGTTGCCTCCCTTCCACCAAGAATGATAGAGAACCTCATTAACAAGCCCAAGTGTCTGTCAAAAACGCAAAAAAACACTCAATTCATTCTAGCAATGCAACAGTCAGTTTTGACTGTTGGAAATGTTGTCAGTCTTCCTTTTGATTATTTTAGATATAATGCACCACCAAAAAAATGTAGTGACAATTATCTTAATAAACCGGCAGTAAGTGGAAAAGAGGATTAAGATTGACAAAACTGGTGGATTTTATTGCTTAACTGGTCGTTCACAAATGCATGATTAATCGGAATGCTGTTTTAGACAAGGCGACTTGCATAGAACTGACCTCCCTTGAATGTGTTGTTTTTCCGTTTTCTAAATGAGCGTGTTGGGTACTTTGCTGAAGAAAAATAAAAAACACAAGTGTTATCATTGAAAAAAAAAAATGGTTCAAAACTATTGACTGACCTGATTGGCATGTATAGCTCACAGCTCTGAGGTTCTGGTTTAGCATCCTGCCATCCTGCCTTGTTTTGGTGTGTGGATTTTTTCTTATTACCCTTCTGTGCATACATGCTCGAGGGATATTGAAGACTATACTGTACATCCCCATGGGCACAGGTGAAATATATTTTTTTGGTCTCACTGTGGCAAGCGACTTGTCTATTCACCCACTGTCAACTGAGATAGGATCTCATCTAGCTCATAGCCTCGAATGATGACCAGCAGTATCAAACCCAGACGAATGTTTTCAAGTCATGACTTGAGGGGGTCCAATTCATAAATCACACATCTTATGGAATGCGTATGTCTTAAGTACTAAATAATGAAACCCTTGTGTATTGAGTTGGCTGAATCCTTTGCGGTTTTAACCTGCCGCCGACAGTGTCTGTGCCAAACTGCTTCCATTTGGAAGGCTTCAGGCGGCGAATTAAATAGATCCATGGCATCTTGTATATAACACACGCCACATGGGGTGCTGTTGACTTGACTAACCAGGAATGCCTGGCTCTTCCCAATGCAGCCCCATTGATGCCCTGCTGATCGACAAGGGCTAAACAATGAAGAAAGGGCTGTATTTGGCCGCGGCCGCCTTGTTTGTGGCTCTGATATCCTCCACCGATGCTCAAGGTAAACTGACCACCCCGTCAAATCACTCTAATGAGACACACTATACCCTTTCTCTCTCTTTTGCTCCTACTTCTCTTTCAACCAGTTAACTCCAGTTATTTGTGCTGCAGGGATTAGCCCTATATTTTTATATAATTGACGATATGACAATGCATAATGGTGTAGTCAATAAAGTTGGTGTTGTTGTGTTTGTTTGACTTTGTTACTCACGGCCATTGAGGTTTATTCTGTCACATTTCAATGCCATGACTCAATATGTGATCCATCACATTTAGGGTGCCATTTAAAGGGCAACCAACGTCACTTTTTTTTTTTTTTAACTGACATCAGAAAAACGTTTTATAGCATCTAAAATACCCCAAACAGGCCGTATGATATTTTTTGTCAAATGGAAAACACCAATAAAAATGACTTAAAGTGTCTAAAATCTGCAAAAAATTGAGCTGCAAATTAGGCATTTTCAGAAAGTCCCGCCCCCAGTTCGTGACGTCACGCCAAGACGTCTTGCATTGCTGGAGAATCCAAACAATGGCTTCAGATTCGGAGAATATGCTTTCTTGCTACACATCCAGTTATGAATATGATTCAAATAGTTCTGAAGAAGTAAGTATACATGTTTGCAATCAATTAAAGAATTACATGTGCCGTTTTGAGGCAACATTGGGGGAAAATCTCTCACCCAAAAAAAAAGAGGCACAAAATGGCGACCTCAGTGGCCACCTCTGCTTCCACAGGCTGATAAATTTCTGATGTGGAGCTTGGATGCCCTCTTCTGGCGGCTTTTGGGTGCAACACGGTTCTCAGACCAAACATGTACAGCAAAATACATTGACGTGTTGGAAGGACTGCTACAATGTGTCTTTTTTCGGTCAGGGGGCGGTCCTTTCATGACGTCACGTACGGACTCATCACCAACTCAAAAACAAGACTTCCTGAATATTCAGAGTGAGTCTTAAAATGTAAAATATAGCTATATGCGGTGGCATCTTATTAAAATACGCCCAGTAGAAGTCATTTGAAGCCATTTTACTAATTATGGACACAACTTGTCCGGATACGTCGGTAGTCCTTTAAATGATTTTTAGTTTTTTATAGCAAATGTTACCAAGTAGCTGCAAAACAACAACACTTTATTGTATTCCATTTCCAACGTCTAATGAAATGTCTTAAAGCAAAGTAATTTTATTGCTCAGTGTTTCACTATTAAATACCTTTGAAGGTCTTTCCTATTTTCCTTGGTGACATTTGCTAAATTCCACCTAACAGGTCACTGGAAAGAATGATTAAACTATTGTAAAATGGTGATTGAATGAATAATCCTGAGTGTGTTGAAAGCATCACATTATTTATAATAGTCTAAACAAATGAGTATGATTTAAAAGACAATAAAAATTTCAGTGAGGGGGGAAAAAAAGCTTTAAAAAGCATTCCACGACCATCAAGATTTTACTCACGTCCATTTATTTAGCCGCGTTGATGATTGAAATTCGACGTGGCATTAATTCCGCACTGTTATGTTAGCTTTTTTGAATGGTATTTTGCCGTGCACCTCATGTCATTCGTTATATGTTGTGAAGAAGGAAAATGAAAAGTGACTTTATATGCAAACATGTCATCGAAAAGCATGTCAAATATGATGTGGAAACTTGTCATTTTTTTCCTTAGTTATAAAGCTTGCTGGCAGTGCTAATGGAGTTTAAGCTCTCTTCTCACATATCTCCACTTGAGAAATGGAAAGATGAAATAGGAGAATAGCAAATGAATCCTCAAACAGCACACAGACACAAAGAGCCTTTCTGGGCCTTCTTTGCGGGTGTTTGCAAAAACGCTGACTTGTGAAATGTATGGAAATCAAATAAGCCGCCATGTTTAATGTCAGCACATGTTGCCGAATGACTTTGGCATTTTTCCCTGCCTCCTTGGGAGGGTCCGTGGTCTTTCTCCTTCCCTTCGCTCTCCGTTTCTGGCAGTCGCACAAACCAGGGTGGCTGGCTGCCTGGAGACTGAGGTTACTCAGAGAACAGTAGCCAGACACAGAGCGGGTGTCCTTTATTCCAAACTGATGGAACGTAACACTAATAGTCACGAGTTACTAAAAACACCCCAAACACCACCTTTGGTCTTCAAGTCTATTTAAACTCGACATCAACAAAACTGGTAATGGCTACCGGTGAAGACTTCCCGAAACAATTTTGATTTAGCCGTTTCCTGAACACGCAAACACATATTCACACCTTCATACCATTGTTGGAGCAGTGAACTCGTGGAGAAATGATTGGGGACACGGTCCATCGGGGCTCCTTGAGTTTATAAGACAGGTTGGTGACTCTCCAATCACAGTTTTACCTATTTGATCGGATCCTTTGCGTCATCTGCCTTTGCCTTTCAGTGTGTTACCATACTATGGCTTCCTTTCCCCCCCAAAGTGTATTTTACAATGATATTCTCTGAATCTCTTATTAACAACTACCACGTAGCCTCTTGTCAAAACTCTCCTGATTCCTAAAATTGCCTACATGCTTCATTCTTTGTCAATGTAAAAAACTAGTCACATAAGTCACTCTAACTCTTTGATGGATACTATTGCGTTTTCTCACTCATTGCCTTCTTGACTCATATACAAAATAAGTGATGATTAGATATGCCAATGCTTTGCTTTTCAAAGACGATTTCTCAATTAATATGAAGGACATATTAACCATTGAGCACCTGCGGAGGAGTAATATGCATGCAAATTTCCACATACCTCTTATCATTAACATTGACCAACATTACAGTATAGCAGGGTTGTCAAAGTCATTTTTTGCCGCGGGCCACATTGTAGTTATGGTTTCCTCTCGAGGGCCGTTATGAATTTGGGGAACCCATTAGAATGTTTAAATCCCTTCAAATATTACATATAGAGCACACAACAAATTAATGAATAACTCGTTTTCAAATCTGAAGTCACGAATAATGACTTTTATTGTGGTTGACATCCAAAAGTATGAAATTTTGGCTCAGATTTTAGCAATCATCATGGAATTTAACAAGTTTGATTTGCTTTCGCGGGCCGAAAAAAAAATGATGTGGCGGGCCGGATTTGGCCCGCGGGCCTTGACTTTGATAGCTGTGCAGTATAGGCTTTTAGACTTGCACCTGTAAAGAGAGAATATCATTCTAAAATATATTTGTCATCTGTCTGTGTGGTTCCAACTGTACATGGAGAAGCAAGTCCATCAAAGTTGTTGAGCTGAGCAACTTTCACATGTACATGATGCATGATGCTGTCATCCGAAAGACTTGTCTTGTTCCCAATGTACTGTATGTTTTTTTTTAAACTATGTATGTATCACACATAAAAAAAAAACAACATTTGATCTTGTCGGTGGAAAAAGTACACAAGAGTCTCATGACAAATTGTGTATTCTTTTTTAAAAGGTTTGCAATGGATGTGTGCCAGTGGCTTGCAGAAGGCCTTTTGAACCAAATAAACAACATAGAATATGTTTATATACATCGTGTATATAATACATATGGTCTGTGTAAGCTCTCAGTCGTACAGGAGTGGTCCATCGATGAGAAGGTTTCTTCAGCCGTCATCTGTACAAAAGTGAAGGTTTCGGACGTTTCGCCTCCTATCCAAGAGGCTTCGTCAGCGAACTAAAGTCTGACGACCAGTCAGACTTCGCTGACGAAGCCTTTGTAGGAGGCGAAACGTCCGAAACCTTCACTTTTGTACAGATGACGGCTGAAGAAACCTTCTCATCGATGAATACATATGGTGTTCAATTGTGTCAAGACTTCAATATGGCATCTTCAGTTCCATTGTATAATCAGCAAGTTGAGTTGTGTTGTTGTCTTGCTGGGATCGATGTTGTAGTTAAAGTGGTCGTTGCATGTGTTGTGATGACTGCACTCAGCATGTTATTTGGATGGTTCACGTTCATGTTTGCACTGTGGTCATGTTTGAATTGTGCACATGTTTTGTATGTGAGTGCTTGAGTTGCTGCCCTCCGCGCCGTTGGACAACTCAAACAAATGCCATTTTTACTTGAAAATGGCTTCTCTTACTATCTCTAGTGTTGTCATATTTCCTTATTCGTCATGTGACACATGGACATCAGTGCTCTGTGTCTGTTCCCCAACAACGAACAAAGCCCACTTCAGCCGTGAAGTGTTTGTCGTTGGGATCAATGTGAATGCTTAATTTCAAATGGCATCTTACATTTGATCAAAAATATTAACATGAGCTTACACGACTGATATATTTAGTGTGTTTAATACTGCTCTATCTCTTGTTTCCAGTGGAACCCCCATCGGACTTGAATTTTAAAATTCTGAATGAGAATACAGTGAAAATGTCGTGGGCAAGTCCCTCGACAACTATAGATGGCTTCAGAATACAAATAGTTTCAGAGGCAGGTCAGTAAAGCTTGCTTTTTTGGGATCATTGAAATAGACAACACAGCAACACCTTATTCACACCTACTGTAACATCCTAGTAATTGCTTAATTTCTCATGCAGATGAACCGACAAGAGAATTTACCCTCAATGCTTTTACTACATCCACATCAATCACTAATTTGACACCAGATTTGGACTACTCGGTGTCCATTAACTCCTACTATGGGTCGGAGGAGAGTATTCCCATCTTTGGCACACTCACAAGTAAGTGAATTGAATTGTTTTGTAAAAAAGGCTGACCAAATGTGTGTGTGTGTGTGTGTGTGTGTGTATAGATAGATAGATAGATAGATAGATAGATAGATAGATAGATAGATAGATAGATAGATAGATAGATAGATAGATAGATAGATAGCACATCAAAAACACATATTGTATGTGTTTTTGATTGCTATTGAGGTTCAATGCATTGCCAATGATCGGAGAAAACAATGCTCAGTTTTGATTGATATTGATTGTGACTGTATACACAAGCCACAATGTACAACCTCATACCCCTGAGACAATTTCAATTAAAAGTGAGAATGATTTCCTTTTTCCATGTAGATTTAGATTAGTTCGCACATTAGATTGTGATGTTTGACCAAATTGTGTAATCTGGAGACCTCCAGATATGTATGATGTACTTTTTAATTAAAGCCATACTTGAAGAATATGATTTCTCCCATACACCAGTTGCATCCTCTCCAGGGAAAATAAGTTAGAATGAAGTCTTTGTTCCTCTAATGCGCCACCATACAGTATGTCTAAGCAGCTGGTTCTAATTGTCTCTGCTTAGTTTTATGATGTGTTGATTTTCTTGCCTCCTCCTGTTGAGAAAATAACGCAGTAGCACCAGCGCGACAATGTGCTCTGCTGACGCTCCAAGTGTTTTTGTCTTTCAGTCCAGTCCAGTAACTCCAGTGGACATGTCAAGAGGCCACCGTCAGATGCAATCAGTGAGTGTGTTTTTTTTTTTGTTCCAGCGCCAACCAGAATATTGGGCTTGTTCTCCATTTATTCTCTTTTTGTCAAAAAAAGTTTTGTTGTCACTGAGTATTTTTTCCCATCGGAAAGATGTGGCCATTTTACCTTTTGCTGGGTCCTCAGTAGCGATCGCACAATGCTTCTGACAGTGGCTTGGAAGGAAAGCATTGATTCCTTAAATTAAAAGCAATGTCCACATTCGGGGGGAAAATGGAAAAGAGAGGCTTTAGGCTTCAGGCAGGACACAAGGTTCCTTTTGTGCGTCATGCAGGGGGAAAGGACCAGGAAGGGGAGGGTGACCCAGCAGTGACACGTTCAACATACTCCATTGAAAAAAAACACCATCTGACAAATTACGTCATATGGATTTAAAAATCTTTAACATCCCCCCACCTGTTGATTGTTCTGGAAATGACTTCCAGATTTCACTGTGCCCTCGTTCACGGTTAAGCGCTCACCATCTTTTACATGACATCATTTTGAACATTTGGTCAGAGAATCTGAGATGAAAAAAGAGGACACATTTGGAATGAATTAGATCAATTGCACGTCCAACCAAAAAAAGATCATACATTTTAATATACTCATATTTTTAAAAAATACAATATACTATGAGTAGCCATGATGAATTTTAAAGGATATAAAGGTGAATATTGCAGCTGGGACTTTTGGTAAATATTTAGAACAGGGAGCTGCTTCAGGGTGGAATGACTATGCCAAACCCACCGTTAGGCACACTGACATATTTCCTTTGGTGTCAGAATCCACAAAGGAATAAATTGTCATTGTGAAAATATTTTTACATTCATCCCGGGTTAGGTCGGTTCAAATTCTGCGATGTCACATTGTAAAACTCTTATTTTGGAACCATTTTTGCTCTTGGTTTCTGCAGAATGCTCTGTCAGCGCAATTGCAGATTTGGTTTTTCTGGTGGACGGCTCATGGAGCGTTGGCAGAGAGAACTTTAAGCACATTCGTAGTTTTATCGCTGGCCTGGCTGGGGCCTTTGACATTGGGGAGGACAAAACTCGAGTGGCTGTGGTACAATACAGTACGGACACTCGAACAGAATTCCCCCTCACACGTTACACCAGGAGAGGAGACTTGCTCCAAGCCATCAACTCGCTCCCATACAAGGGAGGCAACACCATGACAGGTAAGGATCTCTCCAATCGAGTATATTTCATAACACAAGTATGAAGTAAGACAAATATGTGGAATGTCTTTATCCCTCTTTCTGTAGGTGATGCCATTGAGTACTTGCTGCAAAACATCTTTACGGAGGAAGCAGGTTCCAGGAAAGTTTTCCCAAAGATAGCCATGATCATCACTGATGGAAAATCTCAGGATCCAGTCGAGGAGCACGCTCAAAGACTTAGAAACATTGGAGTGGAAGTATTTGTCCTCGGTATGTTTTTGAAAAAGACAGTTTTTATTTTTGTCTCCCTTGAGTTCTTGGAAACTCAGTGACTTGCCACTGATTGTAAAATGCCCTACACCAGGCATCTTCGACTCTGGGAGGGCTACTCTACTGTTTGTTTTCCAGCTCTCCCGGCTGCAACACAACTGGTTCAGGTGATCATCAACTAGATCTAAAGTAACATGAGAATAATCCTGATTATTTGAGGATCATTTTAATGCTGGCGTGTTGCTCCTGGGAGACCTGGAAAACAGGCAGAACAGGGCCCCTTGAGGCCTGGGGTTGGAGAACCCTGCACGACACTACAGTGCAAGCATTATTTGATTGACATTTTTTGCCTTTTTTACATCTCAGGTATCAAAGGCGCAGATGATGATGAACTTAGAGAAATGGCTTCCACTCCGTACAATACCCATGTGTACAATGTAGCTAATTTTGATATGATCCAAGATGTCCAGAAAAACATAATCAACGAAGTGTGCTCTGGTGTCGATGAGCAGCTCAGCGTTCTCATCAGCGGTGAAGAAAGTAGGTCCAACATTCTGCTTATAAAAAGCAGTGTTTCACACAATTATTTGTATGAAACAAACTGGAACGCAGTAGGAGGAAACAGGGTGATGAATTATTTTCTTGTCTGGTCTGACGCCTTTCATCAGTGGTGGAACCAGCATCCAACTTGCTTGTGACGGAAATTTCTTCAAAGTCAATGAGAGTGACGTGGGATCCGTCGCAGGGATATATCACAGGATATAAGCTTGTCCTCGTTCCCATGTTGCCTGGCATCAATCGTCAAGAGTTGTACATTGTCGCTACGCAGACATCCATCAATGTTCGCGACCTCGCTCCAGATACTGAGTATGAGATAAGCCTGTATGCCCTCAAGGGTCTGATACCCAGTGAAGCTGTTGTGGCCATGGAGAGGACACAGCCTGTCAAAGTGAGAACAGGTGAGCAGATTTGTTTGTGAGATTTATTGTCATCCCAGTCATCCATTCACTTTTTTTGGGTGTGCCTCCTTTTACCAACTCGCACATGATGTCATTCCAGAATGCTCTCTGGGAGTGGATGTGCAGGCTGACGTGGTTCTGCTTGTGGACGGCTCATACAGTATTGGATTACAAAACTTTGCCAAAGTCCGTGCCTTCTTGGAGGTACTGGTCAATTCTTTTGATATTGCCCCCAACAAAGTCCAACTTAGCTTGGTCCAATACAGCCGAGATCCACACACCGAGTTTGCGCTCAACGCCCATCATGACATTAATGCTGTTGTCAAAGCCGTCCGCACTTTCCCTTACCGTGGAGGCTCCACCAACACCGGCAAGGCCATGACCTACGTGAAGGACAAGATCTTTACCAACACACGTGGAGCGAGAGATAATGTCCCTCGTGTCATGGTGCTCGTCACAGATGGAAAGTCATCAGACTCTTTTAAGGACGCAGCAACCAACCTGAGAAATATTGATGTGGAGATATTTGCCGTTGGTGTGAAAGATGCAGTGAGGTCAGAGCTGGAGGCCATTGCCAATGAACCTTCAGAAACTCATGTCTACGAAGTAGAGGACTTTGATGCCTTCCAGAGGATTTCCAAAGAGCTTACCCAGTCCATCTGTTTGAGGATTGAACAAGAACTGCTCAAGATTAAAAAGAAGAGTAAGTTGCAGGACGAATGATCTTAACATACCAATTTAGAGTCAAGCTTATATTAAAGGTGTATGCCTTTGCGGTAACATTACACACAACATGTTTAATTTATGACGGTGAAACATCCAGCTGTACAATAACAATAATTAAAGGATGCAGCTATGCTTGCTTACTTTGAGTTTTCGAATTTTCAAGACGATCTGGCCATTACTATGGGCTATAAGCCATACTGTACTGTACATAATTTACATAAAGTGGATGCAAACACAATGCCCACAATTTGATTTAGCCTCCTTAGCATGGTATTGTTTTTTTGTTAGGTCTGCTTCCACCCGAAAACTTGGAATTCTCAGAGATTACCTCCCGCAGCTTCCGTGCTACATGGACCGCACCAGTTTCCGATGTGTTGTCTTACCTGGTGCGATTTCGGAAGGCTGAGGATGTCACCGGAGATTATGTTAGCCTGGCTGTTCCCTATGATACTACCACAGCTGTTCTGCCTCATCTTACCCCCCTCACTACATATGAGGTCAATGTTTTTGGGCAGTATGAAAAGGGAGACAGCTTTCCTTTGACTGGTGAAGAAACAACCCTTGAAGGTAAGACGTTTGCCCTCATTTGGAGGGTTTGTTAAACCTATCATTTCCTCTCAAACTAATCCAAATGTAAATACCAGCTGTCGAATAGGGGTTGAGCTGATTTGTTTAATATAATTGATGATATAACACGTTAACATGTATGTATTTTATATTTCCAGAGAAAGGGAGAGTACGGAACCTACGAGTTACAGAGGAGACGACCAGCAGTTTCAGGGTATCTTGGAAAGCTGCTCCAGGCTCAGTTCTCAGATACCGCCTCTCATACATCCCGCTGAGTGGTGCTGGGGAAATACTGGAGGCCCAGACTATTGGAGATGAGACTACCATTGTACTAGAGGAACTTTTCCCCATTACCACCTACCGTGTGTCTGTGTCTGCTGAGTACATCACGGGCATGGGGGATGAAATGCAAGTGGACGGTACTACCAAAGAAGGTGAGCCAAAAACAGAAGTCACGGATTCTGTCCATACCTTTTTGTTTCCATTCTTTTACGTGTGCAGCAAATACTGATTAAGGTCATTTCATGTTGTTTTTCCTCAGCAATTGGCTCTCCCCGTAACCTTCGGGTGTTTGATGAAACCATCAATACCATGAGACTAACATGGGATGCTGCACCAGGAAATGTCCAGCAATATGTCATTGCCTTTAAACCTGCAGAAGCAGGTGAGAGGAGGGAGATCACCATCAGAGGAGATAAAACCCAGGCTTTGCTTGAGAACCTCCAACCAGATACTGAATATGAGCTGTTTGTCAGTGCCCGGTATACGTCTGGTTTGGGTGGTCCTCTTCTGGGTACAGGAACAACATTAGAAGGTAAGAAATAATGTCTTTATAATTTATCTGAATTGTTGTCTTAAAAATGGTACCACCAATGGTGTAGAACCTGGGGTGAGTAAAATATTTTCATGGATGGAGTGTACTTTCGAAAAGTGTAGATATCAGCCTTTTCTTTATTCTTTAGTGCTTTCATAGTGCATTTTAACAATGCAGAAGTCACTCAAGTTAGCTCGCATCTCTATCATGTCTTGCAAAGTAGGAGGTAGAGGACTCCAAAAAACAGGGGGGCAGGAGGAGCAGGGAGGTCTGAGCAAACAATATTACCAAATATAAACAGGAGTACACTCAACAAAACTAAGTATACAGTGTTTTGAAAACCACAGTAAAGTAACAGAAACCTCTGCAAGAAACAACACATGACAGACACACACAGATACACACAATGATCTAACTAAGACTGGCAGAACCCCGGGAACTAAATACAAACAAGGTGACGAGACAATGAGAAACACCTGGACAAGACACAAAAAAGTTGAGGGAGCTGATTGGTTAAACACACTGGCCCTGGATGACGAGAATGGGCCTGAGGGAGCAAAACCAAATGTAATCCAAACAAAAACACCAACAGCCATAACTGACATTTTTTTTGTTTATGGTATTTTTTTCTCTTTAAGTGGTTGCAATAAATAAAATCAGCTTGAGATAGATGCATTTTTTCAGTGGACAACACATTGGAATCAGAAATGTATCCAAACTCTTTAGTTTTGTTCATCCACTTGATGATATACAATTTAATACATTGAAACACCACTTTCATTCTTGTTTGTACTTCCCTCACCCTGCATACCATCACCCTCAATGCTCCACACTACACCACTGAGTATGTGAATTGTTTGCTGTGGGACTGTAGGCAGAACAAGTCAATGCTGCTTGGTCTGGATATTCATTATCACACTCGCAAGCCATGCATGCTTAGGAGGTTAGCTGTTTTAGTTTTGATTGATTGATTTATTTTAGCCATTATTTTAGAAAAAAAGTTCTTGGAATAGAGCACTGAATCTAATTATTTTGGCACAGACTATTGGTTTGATGAGGAGGAAATGCGTGTGTGTGTGTGTGTGTGTGTGTGTGTGTGTGTGTGTGTGTGTGTGTGTGTGTGTGTGTGTGTGAGAGAGAGAGAACAGCGTAGGACAGGAGCACTGAGTACTTATAAACCTGGAAAATGTGAATGGCTTGGAGCGAAGAGCCTGCACTTACATTCTGTTGCATCTTGCTGTTTCTGCCAGTTGTGTCCCATACGCAACACCCATGTCGAGCTACACATTGTCTATAATACAGAATGAAAATATTTGTACAGGTAACATCCAACTTACGACCGGCCCGACTTACGACCACCCGTACTTACGACCATGACCGCCAGCCCCTATTTTTTTACATTTTAATTCTACGTCTGACACAGCAACACGCTAAGCAGCCCAGCAACGCGTACGACAATTTTGGTCTGCCAGCCAGCATCTCACTCTCGCACAGCAATCGACTGCGTGATGGCACCGAAGGGGAGAGTGACTACCGACGCCGGCCACGGCGCAGCAAGGACTAGAGTCGAGGCGGGTGGATTTTGGTGCTCGGGCGCGCGGGACTGCTGCGATTAGAACTGGGTGAGCGTCCCCTGACGCCGCCTGCGGCCCGGCCAGGACTAGAGCAGAAGTGGGTCGGGTGTTGGCGCGCGGGCGCAACGAGGCCTGCCCGTCGGCAGCCTCAGGCGGAAGCCAAAACAGAAGCCATGGGTTAGGCAGAATTGTTACTCTGAAATGTCGAAGAATACAATCTTACCAGTTGCTGCAGCAAACGGAATGATTAGGGACGTGGTGGCCATCACAAATTTTTGGAAAATATCTTAATGTTCTTGAACGGCAGGTGTATTTCTGCACTCATCCTGGTGCCATCATCATGCTAAATATCGAGGCAATCGAGGCATGACAGCTGCATATCATCAAGCCTTCAAGCACATCCCTTTCTCACATTATACCATATCTGTTTAGTTTCTCTCATTTCGATCTATCTATCTATCTATCTATCTATCTATCTATCTATCTATCTATCTATCTATCGCTCTAGCTCTGTCTGTCTGTCCAACCAACCGTTTTTTTTATTTCCATGTCAACTACAGTAAAGTCTCGTTATATCGATATCGGTTATATCGATAGTCCCGCTTATTACGATACTATTTCTATGCACGCAAGGAGAAAATTACATGCGCGCAGGGTCGGATATATCGATAGTCCCGGTTATATCGATATTTTTCGGACTCCCGAGAATATCGATATAACGAGACTTTACTGTATATTCATTTTGGTGTTGCTGGTGGTGGAGTGGTACACTCACGTGACTTGTATGTAGGCAGGGTGGAATCTGTTCTCACTCATTGGTGGTGTGGCTTTGGGGTTATTTGTGCCCTGCAATTGACTGGCAACCACTTCAGGGTGTCCCCTGCTTACTGCCCTAAGATAGCTGAGATAGTCTCCAGCATGATCATGACCCTTGAATGGGTGGATGGATGCAGAATTGTGACGCAAATTTCAGCTCAGAGAAAGTGCAGACTTGACACGTCTGAACTTGGTGCCAGGGTTGGGTCCACGTTTCAGTGGGCCAGTGGCTGATAAGATAATGGTAATTATCAGTGCATGAGTTAATGCTGGTGTATTTTTGTGGTTACTGTTTCTTTGTTTTGATAATGAGCTTTAGGAATCCTTAATTGCATCTGCAAAGTGTGTTTGTGCCAGCACACACCCAATGGAGAAAGCTTTTATCCTTGAGTTGTGTCTTATCAAGGTATACAGTATGAACGTGGCAAGGCCTTTGTGCAAATGTATTTGTCTTATTTCATGATTTTGTCATGGGGCTTAATGAGACAATACCACTTTTATCTCCCGGGACTAGGAATTCGGATGAGTTTAGGGCAGGGATGTGTTCAATATTTTTACTTACAAACAATGATTATCAGGGGTCCTACGAATGCCCATGATTTGATTTATGATAGCTGTCTTGCAAGTTTAGCTTTTCAGAGTGGAAACAGTCAGATTCAGTTCATGCTAAATCTGTGAACCATGTGTTTCATGCATGCGTGCTTTACCTTTTGGAGTGGCCCCTTCACTTGTGTGCAAATGTTGAAAAGTGGGCCACTGTCTGCAAAAGCAATCATCCCCATGTTCCTTCGCTTCGCCCACGGGTCACACACAGCCGGAACAGTCAATCAGGTTTATCTTTTGCCGTTTATTTGGCAACGTCTCTTTAGTTATTGGAACTTTCTGGCTTTCGCATGTGCAGCCTTGACTGTTTTCGTGGTCCTCAAACTCTGGTACTACTCATCTCTGAAGTCACGCTGAAAGTGCAGATCCCTCTGCTTGGCTGGAATATATTCTGCTGTTATTTCAGTTCAGATCGCTTTCCAGATCCTCAGTAATGGATGGATGGGATGCTATGAAGGCGTAATAAATTGAACACAGTGGCTTTTTCCGATGCCAAGTGTCACAGCTCACTTTTTTTTTTTTGCTTTCCATGGGGTTTGATAAATGTAATTAACAGTGACCACCCGGCTAAACCACATGAGGCACCAACATGAAGGGATGAATAATAAAAAAAAAATATCCTAGGGCGCACGGTTGTTTCGGCTTCTCAATGTTTCAGCCAGGTGGAAGTGGTGAGAGTCTCAACATGGCCTCATCACTCTCAGCGTCTGACTGCTCGTCATGAAACACCACCAACAAAATCCCCAAGACATAAAATCAGTGAATACATGAGGTAGTGCAACATCTGCAATTGTAGAAATCAGGGATCGTGTTCCTTAGTTAAACTGGAAAATTAAAGTGCTGCAAAGGAAAGGTGCATAAGATATGCAATTTGTGATGAGTTTAGCAGATTTCTCCTTCATTCTTTTTTTATAAAAGGAGACAGTCATGGTGTAGTACAGAATGATCCTGCAGGATCAAACGCAAAACAAATGAGGGATGATGGCTCATTGTTTGTAGAATTCACGGTTATGATTTATTTCTTCTACCTTTGTGCTCCATTAAAGGGAGCAACGCAACAAACATAGTTGGAAATGTATCTGATTGCTGTATTCTATTTTTATTGTGTTATTTATGATTTTTTTTCCACAGAACTTGGTTCACCAAGAAACCTAATAACCAAAGACCCGACAGACACGACTTTTATTGTGTCTTGGGTTGCGGCCCCGGGTAAAGTTCGTCAGTACCGGATAAACTGGCAGTCGATGTTTACTGAGGAGTCTGGAGAAAAGACAATTCCGGGAGATTTCACATCCACTATTCTGGAGGGTCTCACACCAGAGACACGGTATCAAGTGTCTGTGCATGCTGTTTATGCTCATGGCGAAGGTCAGCCGTTGGCTGGGGAGGAAACCACCGATAGTAAGTCCATTATTTTGATTTCACTTACTACTTTCCCGCTCTTCTACTTTATCCTTTGATGTGCCTTTTGTTTGTGCCATTTAATTGTAGGCACCTTTTCCCTTGTTTCTCATATATCTTGAGTTTGCCCTTGATTAAAAAAAGAATGATTAAAATTGCAACAATGTCAAGCCCTCTTCAGGTTTTCATATACCCTGACTGGAATTTTGTCACACAAACTTTGAGTGATGACTTGATCCCAGTTTGGTTCAGCATTCTGCTTAAGGCTCTGCAGAAAGGACAGGTTTAGATTGAAAAAAAAAACACAATGCTCTCTCATTTAACACATTTTTGCATTCGATATAAGCACTGCTTTTGTCGCCATGAAATGGCAGCCATTTTCTTCACTGTACTTCTTCACGTACTGTTTTCTGCTTTGGACAACAATTTCTGTGTAACTCATAAACATCCAGCCCAAGGTTGTGCATAATCAATCATATAACAAAGGACATATCCAGATGAAAGACTTTGACATGATGATGTTTGTTTAACTTGCCATCGGGACAACCTTGATGCTTATTTTTCCAAAGGTGCGGAAACACAAGCTTTTAAGCAAACACTTGGTCTGCATTTTCCATCAGATTCAATTCATCCTTTCCCCGTCTCAACCACAAATGTTTTTGTTTTTCTTCCCCACAGTCTCAGATGCTGGCAGAGTGATCGTCGTCTCAGAGGAGACGGAAAAGAGCATGAAGGTGACATGGCAACCAGCACCTGGAAATGTGGTGAACTACCGCATTACCTATAAACCGCAGTCAGGAGGGCGCCAACTGGCAGCCAAGGTGCCCGGCGGCAATACCACCACAGTGCTGAGACGTCTTACTCCCCTCACCACCTATGACATCATTGTTGTGCCGGTGTACCGTTCAGGAGAGGGTAAAGCGAGACAAGGCGCAGGAACAACATGTAAGTTGGTCTATCACTTAGTTTTACTCCGCATAGCCCAATGTATTCCTGCGTCTTTGTCACAACATTTGAAGCAAAACATTAACATCGGCAGGGTTAACCATGCACTGTCAGATGCTCGAGGCATGATGAGCAGGAATGTGGTGTGGTTTCATCTGTGCTGTATGTTGCACATTAAGCATATTTGGCAATACATTTGACTTGAACGTTAAAGTGAAGCAGCCAAGAGTTATCCTGACATAACTCTTAACTTTTGAAAGCTTCCGGATCTTTTTGTAGACATGCTGGATGATTGCCTGAAGTAGTGGAAGATGGCCCTCAACGACTGAATGTCCTCATCTCTTTGGCTTTGGCAATGTCAGGCAATTGGTCCCATGATCCCTAGCAAGTCTGGTCTTCTTGTTATCATTATCA
The DNA here is from genome assembly GCF_051943395.1 of Hippocampus bargibanti. Lineage (NCBI taxonomy): Eukaryota > Metazoa > Chordata > Actinopteri > Syngnathiformes > Syngnathidae > Hippocampus > Hippocampus bargibanti. Next base: position 14,754,014 of record NC_142742.1, on the reverse strand, counting down.
TACACTCTGACGACTTGGCGCTAAGCGTACATGAATAAAATCATGTGGAGAAAAGCTCAGTAGATGGAAAGAGCAGAGGGTCACCATTACTGCATAGACTCCATGGCAATTGCACTCTAGAGGAAAACACATCGTTTCGCTCTGAAAATATATAGCTGACATTGGGGCCGATACCTCCAATGTCATATTTTTGACAATTTCATGTTTTCATAAATCTGTACATGTGCTCAATTCATGTGTGAATTTTTAAAAATGAATTTAAAGCGTCGAGAATAGATGAAAACTGATGATTTGGGTGGTATGAAGATTCCCCCAACGCCAGTGATTTATGACACTGGTCGTATAACTTTTCTGACACACCTCGTAACTGTATAAGCCCATCAGTGATTTTCTTGTGAATACCTTGTGCTATTTTTATTCCGGTGCTTTGCTTTCGAGCGTAAATGTTGAAAACAAATCAAATGTAAATATCCATGAAGAGTTCAGGGTTAAAATAAAATAAAATAAATATTTACATCTCTCTCCCTCCTAGTGACCCCCTATAAAGGTCCCAGGAATCTTCAGACTTCAGAACCCACAAAGACCAGTTTCCGTGTAACTTGGGACCCTGCCCCTGGTGAGGTCAAGGGTTACAAAGTCACTTTCCACCCAGCAGAGGATGAAATTGATCTGGGAGAGCTACTCGTTGGTCCATATGACAACACTGTGGTACTGGAGGAGTTACGGTAGCAGTGCATTTTTCACTTTTAAAGAAACATTTCCTGTACCTGGTATGCCATGACGAATGGATTTATTTGTATTCCTAGGGCTGATACCAAATACACAGTGAATGTGTTTGGTGTGTTTGAGGGAGGAGAAAGTATGCCATTAGCTGGAGAGGAGAAAACCACACTCACGAGTGGACCTGAGCCACCTCCTGTTGAACTAGCAGGTAATGTTGCCCACTGTTCCATTACATGAAATTGTGAGGAAATAAATCCAATCGATTCACATCTACAATAGTGCTACGTCAATCGAGAATTTCCTGCTGTCTGATGTATTCAATTTTCAGCCCATGTGCAGACTTGAGCCAAACTTATTTCATTTATTTTAGTTTCAAAATGTTTGATGACTTTCTAAGTCAGAGGGCAGCACACAAGTATGAGCACCGTAGGGGAAAACTGACGTGTTTTATAGAACCATGGAGGGACATTCCTAATAAGGAGACAGATAAAGAGCTGTCTACTTGAAAGCATTTGAACAGCTAAATATAAATATTTTCTGTCAGATATCAGTCCTTTTCTTTTTGCACCTCAAACAGTTGAGGAGTGTTTCCCACTTGTATCACGTGAAAGTTTGTTTGACATCTGATTGTTTGTTGTGAGAATGAGATTTTGTGTGTGTGTGTGTGTGTGGGGGGGGGGGGGGGGGGGGGCATTTTTAAAACAAATATGTAACCTGTGTTCAGTTTCAGACAATGGCAGTTAGTGCAACATCTGCCTGTGCCAGTTGCACATCTGCAGTCTCCTTTTAGGTGCTGAGGATTCCAGCGCGCATTTGGGAAAACTACATTTGAGTATGAACTGGCTGCAAAGAAGGGCAAGGGAATTCCTTCAGCCTTTCATATGTCAAGAGCTGTTATGACTTTATTCTCCTGATTTGCCCCTGGGATGAACACACCGATGCAAATAAAGCGCAGCCAAGAGAGCCACTGCCCTGACATGCAGCAAGACGAGAGGACAATAATTACGACACCTGGAAAATAAATGCTCCCTGAAAAGAAAAAAAAATACTAAGAGAAGGATGAAAAAACATATTAAGCACCTCACTGCCTACTTGTGGAGATGTTTGCTTTTTTGGCTTATGTTTGGAAATGTTTTACAACTATTCTCTCATTTCCTTCTTTTCCTTCCATATCTTACATTAACATAATTGTTCTTCAACATTTACATTTTGACGGATCACGTTACCATGCAGAAGCAATTACATCTCCTCTGAAATGTCATCCAATGAAAACGTTGAACTCTTTGCCCTGTCAGATGTCATGTGTAAGACCAGTGCGCAGGCTGACATTGTTCTCCTTGTCGATGGATCCTGGAGTATCGGACGTCTCAACTTCAAGACAATTCGCTCTTTTATCGCTCGCATGGTTGGAGTTTTTGAGATCGGCCCCAAAAGAGTCCAAATTGGTGAGTCTGTCCAGCCGAAGAAACATTTGCCAAAAAACAATGTTAAATCTGTGACTGTTTGTCCAATGACCATTTGTGGACTATTTAGGTCTTGCCCAGTACAGTGGAGACCCAAAGACTGAATGGCATTTGGATGCTCACCAAACCAGGGAATCCCTCTTGGATGCAATCTCTAACCTTCCCTACAAGGGTGGAAACACCTTGACTGGTACTTTAGTTTATGTATTCAAGATACATTGATTTAAAAAAGAAAGAAAGAAATCAGAACAAACAAAATGTATCATATCTTACACACCTACAGGTCTGGCTTTGAACTACTTGCTCCAAAACAATTTCAAAGAAAATGTTGGCATGCGCCCCAACGCTCGCAAAATTGGTGTACTAATCACTGATGGCAAATCCCAGGATGATGTTATTATCAACTCTCAGAGACTGCGCAATGAGGGCATCGAGCTTTATGCCATTGGTAAATCTAATTTGCATACACCATGATAGCAACGATGACTGACATTGCTGTCATGATTGTGGCTCTCTTCTATGTCATAATTCAGGTGTCAAGAACGCTGATGAGAATGAGTTGAGGACCATTGCCACGGATCCGGATGATATTCACATGTACAATGTGGCCGACTTCTCCTTTTTGCTTGACATTGTGGACAGGCTAACTGACAACCTTTGTAACAGTGTCAAGGGGGCAGGTGCGTATCCATTTTCATAACCACAAAGTCCACTTTACTACAATTGCTTATTTTTCTCCATGTGGGATATGTTGTATGATGATAAGGTTTTGTTCCAGGGTGTAATTGCACGATGTGTTCCCCAGAGTTTCCCAAGGCATTCTAGGTCATAACTTACTTTTTCACAACTTTGTGAGAAAGGGGCAGGCCCTTATCCATTCCAATATGATTGTGCCCCAGTGCGCATAGCAAGCTTCATGCAGGAATGCTTGGATGAGTTTGGTATGGACCTTATGAGCCTTGACTTAAACTCCTGAAAAACAATTTTAGGGATTAAGATGAACAGAGAATGCGAGCCAGGGCCTCTCATCCAAGATCAGCGATCAATAACCTCAAATTTTTGACTGAATAAGTGGAATAACATTCCCACAGATGCATTCCAAAATCTTGTTCAGAGAGTGGAAGCTGCTGTAGTTCCATTTTTTTTCCATTCACAGATTCTTAAAACTTGTGGAATGGCCCAAAGTCCCATTACTTTTTTTCAAAATAGGCCATTTGGGTTACAATAAAGTAGAAGGGAGAAGAACGGGAGTGCATTAAACCATTAGAACTAACTGCATATAAAGCACCATTTTATTCAATCCTCCCTACCACGAATTAATGCAGGCAACTCAATCAAATTCAAGAGTTGAAAATCGGCTGTGGTCTGGGGCAGTTGCAACTTTCCAGTAAGTGACAATTTGCAGGTGGTAACACACTTCGGAAACAACTTTTTCACGCATATAATGCTGACCGTGACGGTTTTTCTTGCACTTTCCGTCTGCTGAAGGAGGTGTGCCTGATGCGCCAACTAATCTGGTAACATCTGAGGTGACTCACAGTTCTTTCCGAGCCACATGGACTGCCCCTGAGGACCCAGTGGAAAAATTCCGTGTGGAATATGTGTCTGAAACAGGAATCACACAACAGGTACCTAACTATATAACTGTTAGACCATGAAAAATGCAGCCATTATTTCCTTCACAAATCACATAAAGGTAGAGGCGAGGTATTGAGAGAAGTTTGGCCTAAAATATTCGATGTAATGAGCTACCGTTTCAAAGTCTAATGGGATATTGTGCTGAAACTACCATTTCCAACCTCCTGTTTGTATTGGCCTCCTGCTGAATGGAAATCCACTAACATTATGATGGGACGCAAGGGTAAGGAAACCTGAGCATGCAGGTCTCAGTTTGGAATATAAAACATAATGAACAATTGCGGCACTGGATACTTAAAATGTGTCCATATATAGACATGAAATGCTCATTTCTGTTCATCGATTACTCAAATCTGATCAAGTAAAACAACTGTCAATATGTACCAATCTTAAGGTATGCCTGCACAATGTAATAAGGCCCCAAATTATTGAATATGTATTTTTCAAATACATCTGATGGAAAACGAGATTATTTATTTGTGATTTCGGAATTTATCAATTGTTTTGTTTTGATTGAGTTTTTTTAGTTTGAAACGAATACTTTATGACTTTTGGATTTTAAACACCCCTGCAAAATATTAAAAAAATCATATTCGTGCATGAGTAGTTATCAGTACTAACAAAACATTATTTTGTCCATCCTCAATTTATATGCATGATGAATGCTATCATACGTGGGGTTGGTTAATGAGTGTGAAGGTTATCTTTTTGTGCTCGTACCTCGTTAGAGTGATCTAGATTACTCATTAGCAATAATGAATCGGCGTGTGTGCCAATGTGTAAAATATTGGTGTGTGCCAATGACCATACAAATTCATATGTACATATGTACAGTTTTTTATGAAACATGTTTGTACAGTTACTGTATACACCTCAGTGTTCTGACATGTTTTATTATGTTTAGAATATCTTCTTTTATATCTTTCCACCCCCACCCCCTTTCAAATTGCTGCTGTGGAGTGCAAATGTCCCAATTGTGGGACAATTAAAGGCTTTCTCATTCTGATTCTGATTCTGAAGTGTCTTTTCTGTTTTTAGGTGTTTGTGGATGGTACTCAGAACACAGTGGTGCTCCAGTTGCTCCAACCTCTGACTGAGTATCTGGTGAACGTCTACTCTGTTGTGGAAGAGGAAATCAGCGAGCCACTGACGGGCGTCGAGACCACATGTAGGTTTTTGCACTCTGGGGTTTTGCTTTACTACTCAGCATGTGGTGTTGGAATCAAGAGACTTTTGAGTCTCCAATTATGGTCAAAGGTTTTAGAGGGAATGTCAACTCTGAGAGGCGGCTCCAAATAATGTCAACATTAAAAAAAGGCTCACTTGACTTTTATTACCGTAGTTTTGGCCCTGGGTGAAACATCCACACATCCATTATCCGAACCACTTATCTTCAGAACAGTAGAATGCTCGAGACGAAAACTCTGAAGCTCAGATTTATTGCTAGAAAATGGAAATGTTTGACCCGACATTGCATCTCACCCTGCGTGACCCACGTTTGAAAAGATCGTCAGAGACTTTGAAAAGCCTGCACATGCACAGATGACAAACAGTATTTGTGTATTTTGTCACAATCATATCAGAGCTTTCAGGTGACCCAGCGTGAAAGGTAAAGAGTAATTTGTTTAGTACTTTTGTTCTATGGCCGTGTCGGTCCTCGTATGCAGTTACTGACAAGTGAAATAAGTTATTGCAAAATATACGGCCGCAACATGACAATAATAAATCTTCATTGAATGTGACCACTGACTGTAAATAATTGCTGTGGTATAAGTCACAGTTTGACTTTTTTTCTTCAAGTAGTTAATTGAAGATGTATCTGCCCTCTGTAGAAAATTACAAACTAGATTTACTGCTTACAAAAAAAACACTGTCCATGACAAATTTTCATTCTCTAACTCTGTAGTGCCCCTACCTGGTGTGAGAAGAATGGACATCTTTGATGAGCAGATGACCACAATGAGAGTGAGATGGGAGCCAGTGCCAAGTGCTACTGGGTACATGTTGCTTTACAATGCCATTAATGCCACAGAGCCTACAGTCGAGCAAGAGGTAAGTGCCTGTCAGCTGTTGATTTCACTATTCCAAACATACAATCTCATTCTTGTATAAACAGCAAAGTACACAAAAATATTGTACTAACACATGAGAGCAGTCGTTCACCAAAAATAGTAAGTCATATTTTTACACAATGACCAGTATTGCCTCCAAGAAAAAGGCAAAAGAGTAACAGAAATGTAGACATGTATTATTATTATTATTATTACAAAAGAGTGGATGGAATTGTGTACGATCTCACTCATTCTGAGAGGTACTCAAAACACTGAAAGAAAGTGTATCCCATAGTTGTCTAACTTGTGTCATTTATTTATTTATTTTTTTGCCGCAGATGAGAGTGGGGAGTGATACAACCAATGTCCAGCTGGTGAAATTATTTCCCAACACAGCCTACTCGGTGTCCCTCTTAGCCCTCCACGGGGATGCAGCCAGTCAACCACTGACACAACAGGGAGTCACCTGTATGTACAAATTGACTTCAAATTATATTTCTCACCATGCACAATACAGAAAATGACCATTGCAGCCGAGATGTATGCCCGACTGTCATATATTTGTGATTGTTCACTTGTTCAGCCCCTCTACCACCTGTGGGTGAACTCAGAGTCCAGGATATTACTCATAGTACTATGAGACTATTTTGGGATGCTGCTCCCGGTCCTGTCCGCAAGTACCTCATCACCTACAAGCCTGAGGGCGGAGAAGCAAAGGAGGTGAGTTTGGTTTCATCTTTCATTACCACTGAAATCTTGCTGACTGACGTCTTAGTAAGCATCCAGCTATATGAATTTTCAAAATGTACGAGTCTGAAGGAAAGGTTAAGAGGATGGCTTTACAACAGTCAAATGGGGATTATGGTGCTGTTGAGTCGATAGACTACATGGTTGCTTTTCCCCTCTGGGAGAATTCTTTCTTTGGAAACATATGTGGAAGTGTCTGTCACATTGGATTATGAAAAATGTAATGAGTAGAGGAAAAAAAGTGTTCTGACCCGAAAATAAAAAAAAGGTTGGCTTTATGGGTCATGGGATTCTTCCCCACTCAGTGACAGCATGCCATTCGAGACAGACATATAAGAATGTCATTTTGTCTGATCGGGCTACTAAATAAAAAAAGGCTCTTAAACTGGAACATCGATGAGAAGGTTTCTTCAGCCGTCATCTATACTTTTTTGAAGGTGTCGGACGTTTCGCCTCCTATCCAAGAGGCTTCGTCAGCGAACTAAAGGCTTACTGGTCGTATCGGCCCTATTTATATATCCCTAATGTCCAGACATTACACAGGGAGGGGGGCAAACAGGCCAGTCGTTAGTCAGGAATGTCGAAACAATCAGTGGGGCCACAGGGAGTGGTCCTCTGCTTCCCCCAACCTGAGAGTAGGGACCTATCATAGCTTTGTCCGGTGCCGCCATGTCTGGACATTAGGGATATATAAATAGGGCTGACACGACCAGTAAGACTTTAGTTCGCTGACAAAGCCTCTTGGATAGGAGGCGAAACGTCCGACACCTTCAAAAAAATACAGATGACGGCTGAAGAAACCTTCTCATCGATGGACCACTCCTGTACGACTGAGAGCTTACACAGACGTCTTAAACTGGAACCTTCTGCAAGATTTTGAAAAAAAAAATGAAGTTAATTTACAAATTTGGAATAATTTTGTGCAATGTAATATTTATAGCTGGAAGTCGGGGGATCAAGGACCAGTGCACCACTCGAAAACCTGATCTCACAGACTGAATATACACTGGCTGTTACTCCAATCTATGATGTGGGTCCTGGCCAGACAATGTTGGGTGAAGGAGTCACAGGTAAGAATCAATACACAACAAATCCACAATGATGAGTACTGTATAGTTATTGTTGTTAAAAAAAGTCACCCTAACTTCCAATCTGCCCTCTTGCAGATGTGGTTCCAGCCCCAAAGAATCTTCAATTCTCAGAGGTTACTCAGACCAGCTTCAGGGCCACCTGGGAGCACGGGGCTCCTGATGTGGCTCTCTATCGCATTGGCTGGTCCAAGAGGGGAGACAACAATTTCCAATATGTACGTCTGTAAACGTCTCTTCAAAGCAACTGTGGACATGTATTTCATTGCTTTTCTTATTTTTTTCCAACCCCCCTGGATTACTTTGAAAAGAATTGTCTCCCATGCTCTGTTTTTCTTCATTAGGCCATTCTGAACAATGATGAGACAACCCACGTTCTTGAAAACCTGGACCCGGATACTCCCTACGATGTGTCAGTCACTGCCATCTACCCAGACGAGTCTGAGAGTGAAGACCTCCTTGGCACGGAAAGGACATGTAAGATGACTGAAATGATTACAAATTATTTTTAATGTGCATTTAATGTTTTGGCCTGTCGAATGGCAGTACAGTATGTCCGTGTGGAAACTTGGTGTAAGTTTACTGTCAATGGTGAATATTTTGCATGTTATGTTCAGTAAAGAGTGCGCCCATTATACCTTTTTATGTTTGCCTCTGTAGTGCCCAGGAGAAGTGGTCCGTGTAAGTAAACGTGTCCAAAAGGAAAATTACGATTTCCCTTTTAGAGATGAAAGCATGATTCATTGTTTTGATCAATGAGCACTGTTGTTCATTGGTCAAACATCATCATTATAATTATCATCATCATCGTCATCACCCTCATCCTCATCCTCATTTTAATCATCATCACGTTTATCATTATCAAACGAGGATGACTGACACAGCTAGTTTCTTCAAGTGCTATTACGCTCCCATCTGGGTTTCTGTGCTTATATCCCTGCTGCTTTTCTCAATGCTCTTTTTTCGAATTATTTCACATCAGTCATGTCAAATGGCTGAAATCAGAGTTTCGGTGTGCATGTTGTAATGACAGAATTGTCAAATCCTTGTTGTTGAAGCCTGTTCCACCATTCAATCATCATTCATTCTATCTTCATCCATCCATCCATCCATCCATCCATCCATCCATCCATCCATCCACCTCACTCACTGGTCCATCAATGCATCCCAACTTCCATCCCAGCTTCAGAAAAGATACCATCCTCTGGATGAGTATTTTTTTTCTCCTTTAAAGCAGCAATCCTTGATATTCAAACCTTAAGAAGCATGCACATTCCACTACGTATGTCTTGCTTTGGATTGGATTAGATTGGATGTATGTTTATTCGTGTCGCAATGGAGTAATTTACATTTCACAGCAGCAAAGTTATGAAAGGAAGAGGAAAGGAAAGAAAGAAGTAGACAAACTAAATACAGGAGCTGCTGGAAAGGCGGCCACTCTCGCAGCGTCATCTTGAAGTCAAAAGAACACAAAAAAACTAAAAACTTTAAAAACCTTTTTAAAAACTAAAAAAAAGCTTTGACCACAAATACACGTGTCATTGAAGTATAAACATGGCCAAGTCATTGAAGTATAAACATTCAAGGCAATGGCCAGAATATCAAGGACAGCGTCTTTAAAAGAATTTTTGAAAGAAATGATGCAGCAACTGCTATTGCCTTGTAGGATAAACCCACTATACTGTCAAGGTTGTAATTATCATCTATGTATTTTCCTCAGCACCTCTTGCGCCTCCTACCAACCTGGTTGTATTCAATGAAACAACCACAACCCTGAACGCCCGGTGGAATCCAGCTCCAGGCCGTGTTCAGAACTACAGGGTCACCTATGTTCCCACTTCCGGGGGTAGGACTCAGACTGTAAGTCAAAAACTAAGCACCGGTAATGAAGGATATTTGCTCTGACCCGTTATTGTACCCATGAACAGAAGCAAAAATCAGTCCACATGTTTAAGATCACTGAAGATTACCTCTTAGTGGCTCTAGAAGTGGAGTGCCAATAGATGAGGGGGAATGTTATTATTTGGATTGGAAACATGCCGTTTGTCACGGTGCCGAAGAATGAAACACAAACAAAAAGCATTGCTGGATTTTATGTATTTGTTCCGGCATGGACCACATCACATGTATGCATTACGCTTTTGGCTGTATGCATACATTGTAATTTGGTCGGAAGTCGGCCAACACAAGTTAGTGAAATTGGCTTTCTCGAATTTTAACTTAATCAGATTTGTTCCTCCAAAACAGCAGCATCAGTTCGGCATGAATGTTTTTTCACTGTAAGTCAAATCTTCTAAGATCTTATTTGTAAAGGTCAACAATGGTTTGATGGAACTCTTCTCTTGTGTTTTCTTTTATTTCTTTTTGACTTTACATTGGGGACTGTGACCTGCTGGTCACGGGCAGTCTTCCTGAAAGTCTAAGTGGTTGGACGTTTAATTTTGGTTTCATTTGGTTGACATTGTTTTCTCAATTCAGAAGTATAAGGAATTCTAAATTGCACACATTCATGCATGCAGCAGACAGAAAAAGTTGCAATCTCTTTTGTCACTTGGCCTACAAGAGATGTTTTTTTTGTCACTAACTACGCAGTACAGTATAATTCTCCTCTTCTTTTACTTTCGGCTTTTCCCTTGCGGGGTCGCCACAGCGAATCAATGTCCTCCATCTATCCCGGTTTTGTGCATCCTCTTCTCTCACACCAGCTACCTTCATGTCCTCTTTGACAACATCCATAAACCTCCTCTTCGGTCTTCCTCTCGGTCTCCTGCCAGGCAGTTCAAGGCTCAGCATCCTTCTCCCGATATAGTCACTCTCTCTCCTCTGAACATGTCCAAACCATCTCAGTCTGGCCTCTCTGACTTTCTCTCCAAAGCCTTTAATATGATTTGTCCCTCTAATGTACTCATTCCTGATCCTATCCAACCTGGTCACTCCCAAAGAAAACCTCAACATCTTCATCTCTGCTACCTGCAGCTCTTTTTCCTGTCTTTTCTTCAGTGGCACTGTCTCCAGTCTCCAGTCCGAACATCAGTACTGTACAGTATAATTATTATTTGTGCTTGTGTTTTGAGTGCCACACCATTGTTCCCACTATGTTTATTACATGACCTTTCTACTTTACTACCACAAAGATATCATTAGAATAATTCCTTGGACTGTGGAAGAAAATACATTTCCCTTCTTGTAATATGTTGCTCTGTCAGAGTCTCTCTACACCCACAGTTACTTAGAATTGCAGCCGAGATGGACTGTGTTCCAGATGAAATGTGGTTACTGTCGAAGTGGCTGCATCAAATGATGTTGAAAGATGGATGAAAAACTGGAAATGAAAGCTTGGTCAATTTGGTGAAAGATACTGGAGCATCTGCAATATTGTGACAGAAATGTCAGATATTTTTGGAAAAACTTTTTCATATCAGGACGATACAAATTGTGTTCTTTTCCCTTCTGCTGGAGAAAGACTCCACTAGTTTGTTGAGCTTAATACTGTATTTAAAATTTCCGTATGACATATGAATTATGCCGTATATCTGGTACATGAATAATCTTGAAAGCACATCGATCACACAGACTTACATTTTGCCTGTCAACATTTGACACTATCTTATTTATTAACTTTTTATCAACTATTTATTAATTATCTTATTTAAATGTTCTGATTCAAATGTAAACCAAGGGGCCTGAAATGTTGATTATTCCCCAAATAGGTCCAAGTTGGAGGGAAGAAGACCAATCTTTTCATGCCCAAGCTAACCCCCGACACTGAATATTCTATCAATGTGGTGGCTGTTTACCCCCGAGGAGTCAGCAAAGAACTGATTGGACTTGGAAGGACCAGTAAGATATTTTTACTTTTGGATGCTTCTGAATAACAGGTATCAACAGGAGTATATTTAATATTTTTCTTTTTGTGGTAGACAGGCATGTGTGTGTTGTGGAACAAAAATATTTCAATTGGGATGAGAACCAGGACGAATGGGATGTGTTTACTTTGGTATTGAGTTGCTGTCTTTGATCTCAGAGCCTTTGGGTGGTGTCAGGAACCTGCGGGTCACTGACCCCACTACCAGCTCCTTGAATGTCCTGTGGGAACCTGCTGAGGGCAACGTGCGACAGTATAGAATCTTCTACAAACCTGCAGCTGGAGGTCGGGAAGACATGGTAAGCAAGGGTTTGCCAGCAAATCATCTTTGTGACTCATAACAAAGTTTTTAAGAGGTCTGCCAGCTTTGTGGAGAATTCTTCGTTTGCAGAATAGTTTGTAAATACGTAGTTAGAAAATTGATTGATGGGTTTTCATCAAGGTTGGATTTTAATAGAAGAACATTCTTGGAATTGAACCTTTTATCCGGGTCCTCCTTTTTTTCCCATACCCGCTTTATACTTTTATGAGACTCATTCCACTTGGTAGATCTTCCCCTAAAGTGTCTTTTGTTGTCACTCCTTCAGGTTCAAGTATCAGGCAACACATACAACACAGTGCTGAATGGCCTCGACTCCGATACCATCTACACTGTGACTGTGGTTCCTGTTTACTCTGCTGGAGATGGACAGCGCATGTCAGAGAATGGCAAAACACGTAAGTCCAACACGTGTCAAATTAAATAAGTAGTTTATGTGTATAGATTTTTTTTCCCATTTACGGGACAGTTTATATTTGTGGAATCAATCATAGCTGAATATTCTGAGTATAATGCTGAATGAAGGCTGCACCCATTATACCTTTCTATTTTTGCCTCTATAGTGTCCGGGAGTGGTGGTTCGTGTAAGTAAATATGTCAAAGGGAAAGTTTTTTTTTTTTCTTTTTAAGTTAAAGCATGCATTATTTATGTGGCCAATTTGCATCATTGTTCATTGGTCAATCATCATCATCATCATCATCATCATCATTGTCATCATTTTCATCATTATCATCACCTGAGGCACTTAGCCCATGCTTGACTTTCATTCTCATGGGACCTTCTGTCGCTGACACAGCGGGTTACCTGAAGTGCGATCCAGCTTCCATCTCTGTCTGCGTGCTTTGATACTCCTCTGCTGATTACAACGCTCTTCTTAAGAATCATCTAACTACTGTAGTCATGATAAATGGCTGTTGATAGAATTTAAGTGTGCATGCCATACCACCCACGGTCGTTTTTGAAATCCGTCCCATCATTTTTCATTTATACATCATTTCATCATTTCATCTTTTCATTCATCCAAACATTTCACCCATCCTTCATTTATTGAGACTGACTCGCATGCACATTCAAATGTGTGTATTATTTTGTTGACAAATGCATTTGTCGGAAAATGATTGAATGATTGTAAACGGTTAGAGTGAATGGAATTTGAAGTACTGGATCTCTAAAGTCTTTTTTTTCACCGATCTTTATCTTGCACAATAACTGACCATACTGATATGGATGTAATAGCCATTTATAAATAGGTCTCCTCCGTGATCTAATGATCTTTCCACCAATCTCTGTGTTCAATTAATGCATATGAGGTAGTGACAGAGTGACGAAGAGCACAAAGAGTGAACTTAGTGAATAATTTTGTCCACAGTCCCTTCTCGGGCAGCTGCATATAAATAATTTTCCCAATATTGCTCAAAAAAATGAAACAAACTGATTTCATACCATGAACGTGTCAGTAGATCAATCATAAAACATGAGCAGCAGAGTGAGCAAAATCTGGAGGTGGGCTACGGATTGCTTCAAAGTGCCAACTTTCATCCTTTAATGAGTCAGCATTATGTGAAGTGATTGTGTAGAAAGGATTTCATCAGCTGGCAGCTTCTCTACTTTCTTTGATGTAATATCCATTTATAGGTTGGAATGAAGGGCGGTGGTCACGATAATGGTGGGCCAGGGGTGTCAGGGGAGGAGACGCATTGACTAATTGCCCTCCTTCAGGGAAAAGGAAACAAGAGGAGGGGGGCGTGTCTTAGATGAATAGAGAGCTTTATATTCTTCCTGGCCTTTGACTCACTGGGATGAGGTCACAAACTGCCTGTGATCGTTTCAATTTTTTTTAAATAGTTTGCAATATTTCCTGGTTTTCTTAACCTCACCCTTTTCTATGCAACTAATCCAACCCTGTGACTGCAAAAAACGTGACTTTTTACACTTATGTTGTCTTTTCGGCTATCACATTGTCAATTACAATGCTTAAAATCCGTTCCATTCAACTTCAGGGTCTTCTCGAACCATTCACGAACTATTTACTGTGCTTTAAATATTCTAAGGAGCTACAAGCAACCAGCCTCAGCCTGTGTAAGCACGGAAGTACTCTGTGTTTAACCTGCTTTGCCCCCCCCCACCCCCCTGCGTTTATGAGGTTATAATGGAGGAGTGGCACAAAAGCGCTCAACATGTGCTTTGATTTTTGAATGCGTGCATCTGCTCATATACCTCATGTATCCATTTCATTCACATTTAAGCTGCTGACAGGCAGTTTCCTGTTGATAGCAGCATTGTTGGAATGAAAGCATAAAGATAAACACAAGTGAATTGGTCCTCTTTTCCATTGGGATGTATTGATGTTTTTTCATTGGAAAAACCAACATGTACAATTTTCAGTTCCAGGAGCATTGATAACTGCTCTTTGTTCAAAGAGATTCAAAATCATGGCATCCCAACACATGACCAAAAATGACACATTGTCTCATATGCTTTACGTTGGGACACTGCAGTCACCAAAACCATCACAATCCATTTAGCAATACGTTTTCATTCGGTTTGAATTGTGTATCGAAAGCAGGGATTTTCAAAACTTTTTCCCCCATCCAGCTTCAACAGCATATGGAAAAAGGAAGTTCCATTCACAAGGGAGATGTCAAGCCCAAATGATGAGTGAATCCAGAAATGTTTTTCAAAACATTTGTTGGTCGAAATTAATGTTTGCATGCAAACAGAAGTACACGTGTTTCCAAAAAGCAAGATTTGTGGGCTTTTGGGGACATATGGATATTATTGTGGTCGGTCTAACTAAAATCCGTTCTGTCTCATCCCCTCTCCATCTGTCTGTGCCAACACTCACTCATATACCCTTTAACCTTGCTTTGTTACCGTCTCCTCTTCACTCTGTCCAACGGTCAACCCATAACACCTTACCTCCTACCTTTTCTTGACCCTCACCTATGACTTGTTGACCTTGATGCCTCTCTATCCTAAACCACCTTCCTACCACCCACCACCACTCTTGGCTCTGCAGTGGAGCGTCGACCTGTTAGGAACATCCAGGTTTTTAACCCCACGACCAACAGCCTGAACGTACGCTGGGAGCACGCCACAGGCCCAGTTCTGCAGTACCGGGTGGTCTACGCTCCTGTTACTGGTGCCAGGCCTGCTGAGTCGGTAAGTTTCCGACCAACAAGTGGGCACAAATGTATAAAATGTATTTTTACAGCTCAACATCCCGCTTTTGACTTGAATTTAAAATTTACCGCAAAGAATTTAACAGCCTCATAATGGCGATTTAAAGCTAAACATTAGTCTGTCTTTATACCCGTCCATTAGCATGAACTGTAAAACAAGACTGGGTTTATTAAAGGAGACGTTCTTTAAGTCACTTACCACTGCCTGAGACCGCTAGGGGTGTTTCCCATCTTAACACGGAAATAATTTTTAGAAATATGCAAAGAACTTTGGAAGTTGTACTTGATGTGACATCATTGGCTCTCCCTCCTGTCTGCATCCAATGTGGTATGACACCACACCACACCACACCACACCACACCACACCACACCACACCACACCACTTTAGGTCATTTCATGTGCATAACTGGCTTATGATTGGCAGCTTTGCCTGTTACTGTGCTCTCTATGCTTTTGGAGTAAGTCTCTTGCGACTCAGTTCTCACACAAACTGTTCATTTTGTGTGTGAAAAATGTGGCCTTCGCAGCCATCAGGTACACTCCTCAACTTGAAAGGAATGTTTGGCTCTTACTTTCTCTCAGTGCTGACAGCAATGGGGCTGATGTGTCAAAAGGAGGCATCGTGGAGAATGTACAACACACATGTGTGTCAAGAGTTAGGGTAAAGTTGTTTGTGGGAGTAGTTGGCAGGAGGATGTCACACCATGTCTTGTCGATTCACTTCATGTTTGCTTATTCGGGGTGTTGGTGAATCAGGGGGATCCAAATCCAGGCAGTGGGAATTCACAAGCAGCAATTGAAGGCAAACATTTCCAATGTGTGTTTTTTTTTAACAAATGAGGAGGTGGTGATGCAGGAAAAATAATAACTACCTTGACAACTTACAAAGCTGAGGATGGCAATTATTTAAATGAGTGAAATATGGATAAATGTGTTCCTTAACCTTGGACAGAAACTTGAATCGTAGCAGAAAAAGGATAACTGTTGGAATATAGGAATCTAAACTCTAGCGCATGGGTCGGGAACCTTTTTGACTAAGAGAGCCATAAAAGTAAAATATTTAGAAATGTTTTTCAGCGAGAGCCACACGCACGCGCGCGCGCACATACAAACGCTCGCGTGCTCGCGCGCACATACAAACGCTCGCGTCGCGCACACACGCACGTGCACGCGCGGGCACTTTTCAACAAAATATCAGAATGTATTATTTAAAATAACTTTGTGATAGTACTCACCGTTAATATGGATGGTTTTCCGTTCCTCGTGTTTGGTAAAAATCCAGGAAAACGATCGGAATGAAATTCAATTTGCCGGTCCAGAGACGAAGTTACTGCTAGCTAGCCTGCACACGGCTCATAAGCTTCCACACTTGCTATGTGCAATCTACTTCTCGCAGAAGTATGTTGATGCTAACGTTAACATCGGGCTTGTTAAAATGTCACTGACATTCGACCGACTGTTTCATCGATGGTATTGTTTCATTGCAAATTAGAATCAGAACATTTTCTCTCCTCTAATGCTCCGGTGCCTTCACGCTGAAGTGCACAATTTGGGCTCATTTAAAGGGGCGTTTACCTATTTCAACATGACGGCCACTATCATCCAATCAACATGGCGCTTTCCGCCAACTGCAGCCCCAAGGGGAAATGAACGGCGAAAAAAACGACAATATGTATTATAATATGTAATATTTATCGGCGAGCCATAAGCAATCATCAAAAGAGCCATATATGGCTCGTGAGCCATAGGTTCCCGACCCCCGCTCTAGCGGCACTTTAAACCATATTTTAATGTTTATCACTGACATTTTTTTCATTAATATTGTCACAAGCTAAAAAAAGGTCACAATTAAATATCTTGGAAGGGGTTACAAATAAAAGAGCCAAAGATACCACTAGATGTACTTAATTCACTCGCACTACATTCTTACAATATAACATCCACGTGTTGTGTTTGCATGCAGATTATGGTTCCAGGGACCTCCACCACAGCATTCCTGCCTGATCTGATTCCAGACACTCATTACAATGTTGCAGTCATCGCCGTGTACAGTGATGGTGAAGGAGCCACCATCAGTGACAATGGCAAAACACGTACGAAACCGATGGCTTGATTACAAAAACATTGTGAAGAGTATTTTATGTGCGATGTCCGTATTTCAGTAACAAGAGCTTAGTAATACGTTCATGTCATGTTTCACAACGTAGGTCCACGAGGCGGTCCCAGGAACATGCGTGTGTACGACCCTACTACCTCCTCTCTCTCCGTGAGCTGGGAACATGCCGACGGCCCAGTCACGCAATACCGCATCACCTATGCCCCAACCACTGGAGACCCCATTGAGGAATATGTAAGCATTTCAATTGAGCATTTCAAAAGTCACTAAATTCGCTAATTGAAACATCCTTTGTCTATGTGTTGCATTGATTACTCTCATGGTTGATTGTTTCAGTTAACCTTAAGGTTTCTGTCACATGACTTGCAGACTACAGTCCAAGGGAACAGAAACAATGTCATTCTGCGAAATCTGGATTCCGACACCCCTTATCACATCAAAGTGACTGCCATTTACGCCGAAGGACCGGGAGGAGAGCTGGAAGGAGATGGTCGCACAGGTACATGACTAATCAATCCATAAATCCCTGAGAGGCTCCATTTAGTTGACGGAGAGAGCTTGAGAACTTCATTAAACAACGATGAGAAGGTTTCTCAGCCGTCATCTGTACTTCTTTGAAGGTGTCAGATGTTTCGCTCATCATCTGAGAAGCTTCGCCAGCGAATGAGTTGTTTTTTGCTGGTAGCTCTGGCCCTATATATATATATCTATATCTATATATATATATATATATATATATATATATATATATATATATATATATATATATATATATATATATATATATATATATATATATATATATATATATATATATATATATATATATATATATATATATATATCTAGAAAAGGATCTATCAAAGAAGAGGTCTGGCACTGCCAGCTATGGACAGTAGCAATACATATATAGGGCTAGAGCTACCAGCAAAAAAATAGTTCTCTGATGAAGCTTCTAGGATGAGGAGCGAAACGTCAGACACCTTCAAAGAAGTACCGGTGACGGCTGAAGGAACTTTCTCATCGATGGACCACTCCAGTACGACTGAGAGCTTACACAGACCATTAAACAACATTGACTGGATTCGGCACAAATGTTTTAAATTCACTGTGGTATTCAAGTTGTTTAACAGAAGTCAAACTTTAGTCAGAAATGTAGTCAGATTTTGAATTGGTGTCACACTGGCCACAAGAACCACCAGCTCTTGCCAGATGATTACAAAAGGGCTCTGCTCCAGAGAGACCTGCTTGTTCTAGTATTTCTGGCTACAATTATACCTAATTCGACCCTGGACAAAACAAAATGCTGAATCAGCACCTTCCTTAGGTTGCTTCATGTAGTTTACCAAATGGCCCACTATTCAAAATAAATACTCAGTGTTACATTAGCTTTGATGGAACAGAATCACATGGATTTTTATCTCCACAAAGTTGCTGTTCCAAACAAAGCTTGTAAGGATTGTTATGCCTGGTCTTTCCTGCAGCGGCTATGCTTGGACCAAGGAACCTTCAAGTTTCCGATGAATGGTACACCCGCTTCAAGGTCTCCTGGGACCCGGTTCCATCTAGGGTTACTGGATACAAGCTTATCTACCAGCCTGAGGGTATGATTATGCCCTTCTTGAGGTCAGCACTTTGGTTCGCATCCACATATTTTTCACATTGTGCCCTATTTGTGGTTCTTGCCAGGATCCGATCAGTCTGCAGAGGTGTTTGTCGGCGATGTCACTTCCCACCAACTGAATAACCTGAAACCTGGAACCACCTATGACCTGAAAGTATTGGCACAGTACAGCACAGGCACCAGTGGACCTCTGATTGGCCAGGGCACCACATGTAAGTTGTTAACTGAGGTCCAGCTACTCCACATTGTATTGGCAATTCCAATCAAATATGGTTTGGGTCTTTTTTTAGTGTACCTGAATGTGACAGACTTGATAACCTATAATGTGGGCTTTGACGCCCTCTGCATCCGCTGGACGCAGCACAGAGCTGCAACGTCTTACAGACTTAAAGTCCAACCTGTCAATCGTGAGTGTATCAGCAATTTTTTTTTCAAGAACCTCGGTTGAAATATTATTTCTCTGATCAATTCTATGTCATTTCCCTTTTCCTCCCCCATTTCCCCCCCTTTAGCCTCTCAGCGTGGAGCTCAAGAGATCACAGTCAAAAGCACAGAGAATAGTCATTGCTTTGACGGCTTGACACCTGACACCGTGTACACTGCCACCGTGTACACCCAGACCCCCAACATGGAAGGGCCTGGGATCAGTGTAAAGGACCGAACACGTAAGAAGGCGTCCATGTATGCTCTTAAATTTTTATGAGAATTGCATTCATGTTTTTTTATGTACTTTGTTTCTGTGGCATGAAGTGCTTAAACCCACCGAAGCACCGACCGAGCCACCCCCTCCTCCTCCACCGGCAACAGTACCCGCGGCATTGGATGGTGAGGAGAGCTTTCCCTTGTGAAATAAAGATACTAATCCACTGGGCTGGTGGTGATTAATCATCAATGTACTTGAATTACAGTTTGCAGAGGTGCCAAGGCCGATCTGGTCTTCCTCATCGATGGCTCTTGGAGTATCGGGGATGACAGTTTCCACAAGGTCATCCAGTTTGTCATAAGCATGACTGGTGCCTTTGATGTCATCAGCCCGAGTGGAATGCAGGTTGGAAGGAATTCTCTGACGTCGTTTCAGTCATCAATCTGTTGGGATGATTCAGAATGCAAAAAATTGGATTCCCTGTGTCTCTCTCATCATATTTGACCCCGCTTTGAACAGGTTGGATTTGTGCAGTACAGCGATGATGCTCAGACGGAGTTCAAGCTCAACACATACCATGACAAGGGCGTTGTTGTTTCAGCTCTGAAGAACGTTCGCTACAGAGGAGGAAACACCAAGACAGGTATTAATTTTACAAGTGCAAGTGGGCATCTGCAAAGGGAATTCATGACGTTTGATCGTGGTCTTCATTCTTGCTCTTTCATCCAGGCATTGCGTTGAAGCATGTTTACGACAAGGTTTTCACCTATGACAGTGGAATGAGGAGGAACGTTCCGAAGGTTCTAGTGGTAGTCACTGATGGACGCTCCCAGGATGAGGTGAAAAAGAACGCTCTACAGCTGCAGCAAGCTGGTAAGCTCTAAGTGTATTTTCATCTGTGTCAGGTTAGTGACTGTTTTCAGATTTGAAGGTCTTTACCTCAGTCTGTGACACGGCATGAGAAACCCATTCATCATATTTCTGTTTTGGTTAGCGCTAGTTTGTTTATAGGATTATGCATTGACTGAAAGTTTGGCATAAAGCGACTGTGCTCTGAGCGAGAAAAAATGGCTCACGGAATTTCATATATTGTTTTATTGTTTCGTTACAGTCTACCACAGCAATGCACCTTCCCCCTACGTTTAGTATCAGAATCAGAATAAGAAAACCTTTATTTGTCCCACAATGGGGAAATTTGCAACCAGTTCAGTTCTGTGTTGAGGCTTTAACCTCTTGGATGATAGACAAACAAAAAAATAAACTAATAAATAAATAAATAAATAAATAAATAAATAAATAAATACGGGCGGCCCGGTAGTCGAGTGGTTAGCATACCGGCTTCACAATGCAGAGGTCGCCGGTTCGCGTCCCGGTCCAGCTTCCCTGTGTGGAGTTTGCATGTTCTCCCCGGACCCGCGTGGGTTTTCTCCGGGTCCTCCGGTTTCCTCCCACACTCCAAAAACATGCATGGCAGTTAGATTGACCACTCCAAATTGTCCCTAGGTGTGAGTGTGAGAGTGACTGTTGCATGTCTTTGTGTGCCCTGCGATTGGCTGGCAACCAATTCAGGGTGTCCCCCGCCTCGTGCCCGAAGACAGCTGAGATAGGCTCCAGCAACCCCCGCGACCCTAATGAGGAATAAGTGGTACGGAAAATGAGATGAGATGAGATAAATAAATACATATCTTGTGTAAGTTTTAACATTTGTTTTATTTTGTGCGGTTACCTCCACAGGCTACAGTGTATTTGTGGTTGGCGTGGCCGACGTGGACATGGTCGAGCTGAGAAACATTGGCAGCAAGCCCAGTGAAAGACACGTGTTTGTGGTTGATGACTACGATGCCTTTGCCAAGATCCAGGACAATCTGATCACCTTCATTTGTGAAACAGCTACATCCAGTAAGACACAGAGGATATTGTCCCCTTTAAATGTTTTATGTACCCGATTCAAGGGGTACACACGACTTTTGTAATATACAAAATGATTAGAGCGCTTGCAGAGGTTGCAAGACAAGCATCCAATAAGGCATATTTCTACTGAGCCTTTAACGTTATGTAATTTTCCAATATTTTTTCACATTCTGTTTTACGTTTTAGCTTGCCCCCTGATCTACATGGATGGATACACCACACCCGGTATGCATCACACGGGCACATGCTGACCGATCCTGACACAACTCGCAAGATGGCAAACGTGGTATTGTCCTTGTGATGGCTTTCACTATGCTTTTCATCCATTTTCAGGATTCAGGATGCTTGAGGCTTTCAACATCACAGATCGCACGTTCGCCGGCATGAATGGTGTGTCCATGGAACCGGGCTCCTTCAACAGCTACATCGCCTACAGGCTACATAAGGATGCCTTCTTAAACCAGCCCACCAGGTAAGAACTGGTGCAAAATCTAGTATGTATTTCAAATCAGCAGAAGGGCTTCTTTTTCAAGTCCAGTTAATGTCTATCACCCCCAGTAATTATTGATAATGATCTTTCTTTCATAACTTAGCTGCTGTGAAATGTAAATTTCTCCACTGCGAGACTAATAAAGGCAAATCCAATCCAATCCAATCCAATCCAATCCAATCCAATCCAATCCAATCCAATCCAATCCTCAATTTCCACTTGGGTCAAACGGATGGTACACAAGGTGGGGTTAAAACCTTTGTCTTTGAATGCATCGCCAAGCGGTGTGTGGCAGCTACAGGACTTCTCAAGTATAGTGTATTTCTTTTGCATGTGTGGAATGGAAACAGTTCCCATTGTAGTCAGGAAGCGCTGATGGAAAATTCTTTCAACATGCATTTTTGCTCACCCAGAGGGGTAACTGGTAATCATTTACCTTTTAAAGGCTTTGACAACATTTGCTTAATTGCATGACTGTCTCCGCTTTTGTTTAATAACCATTCATTTCATCAACACCCACCAACAGGGAGATTCATGCAGACGGTCTTCCTCCATCCTACACCATCGTCCTTCTCTTCCGACTCCTACCCGATACACCTTCCGATCCTTTTGACATCTGGCAGATTGCAGACAAGAACAATAATCCGGAGGTCGGGCTCACCATTAACCGTAAGGCTCCTCTTGTCATTTGATCTTTTGCCTGAGAAGAAAGATTCTGGAGCAAATTAAACATTTACATAGTCCAATAACCATGGATGGTCATGGAAAACAGTAACAAGAAGTGCATCGAACTGTCTGCAGTCCTGTACTGTAATTTAGGGTTGACATAACTCTAAAATCTGCATTTATTTTTCACTAAGTATCTTTTGCCATTGTACATTTGCACATGTGGTAAGTGCATGCAAATGATTAGGAGCATGGACTAAATCCCCCGTAACCTTCCTGTTATCCCCCTCATCCGTCGACCTCCATATGTTACCTAGAGTGGAGTCTGTGCTTTGCGTGCCTCTTCATCATCACGTTCATCAAAGCCTCCTCTCTTTCCAGCTTCAAGCAAAACAATCACGTTCTACAACAAGGACACCCGAGGAGAGATCCAGAGAGCCACATTTAATGAGGAACAAGTGAAGCGTGTTTTCCATGGCAGTTTCCACAAGGTAAACACACAGTCCCATCTTTGAAGCAGAGGGTTGTATTTTAGCATTCAATGAATGATCATTGGAGTTAATACATTTGAAAATAAATTATTCACCATCAGCAATCCAATAAACACATGACGGACGAGGGACTATTGTGCATGTCGTTGAGTGATTTCCAAACCAATGAGTCAGGAGGCCGGATTGCTTTGCATTCGATTTGATTTGGAATAAACAGTGAATTAGACACGGTGCATGTTGGGCACTAAGTAAACACAACTTTACACTCTAGACGTTTAAGCTGCCACAATGTGATCATCCTCTACGGCGTCATACCTGGAATTACATTTGCCTTATCACAGGAGTTGGAAAGAGAAGCTTATCTTCCCATAATCTATAAAAACAAATCATCGCTTTTACTTTTCACCATCGCATTTACTTTTTTTTTACCAAATCTTTGTCTTCAGAACATTTGCCACTACATTAGGCCTACTTGCTTGTGTATCATCTCTTGGGATGACTGAAATCAGATTGTATCAAATCCAAACAAAACCAGTAGTGATTATAAAACATCCACTGCTTTGTTTCGACTCAGCGGGCTGTTGGGATCACAACAATGAAACCAAGTGTATTTTCTTTCTTATGGCGTATCTCACACTGTGGTGAAAAATAGTTGTTTCATGTCCAATTGCATTTCTTTTTTTTTTTTTCGTCCCCAAAGACTACTTGGTAGGTTGTCTAAAATGACTGACCAACTCAAGTTCAGAGGATATTTCCAATTACAACATCTACTCATGCCTGAATAATCTCGATTGAGTGGAATGTCGGAACGTCCCAATCAATTAGATTTGGAATAAATTAGTCCTGGAAGAAATAATAAGAATAAAAAAATTATGTAGGAAAACGTGTACATTCGTAAGTATTAATTGTTGTCATGTAAGGAAAAAATAAATACTAACAGAAATCTGTGGAAAAACTACTTGTGATTAATTTTTCGATTCCTTTAGTAAATATCCTCATACTTGGTTTTGGAGTTCTAATAACTAATAAAATATATTAGTGTGAGAGTATATGCGAATAAAAGGTATTTGCTTGACATTTTTGTTTCATAGCAAGTTTTTAAAATAGTTCCAAACACCCGTTGCACGTCTTTGTTCTTCTTTGTTTTCTGAATATAAACACTGAGAGCGTTCTGAAATTTGGACCCTCAGTGTTACTATCCAGAAACCGCAAAACTAAATTGAGGGGGCGTAATAAATGAATAATATCCAGGAAAATGTTGTCTGGAGATTAAATGACATCAGTGATGCTCTGGTTGGACAGATTAATTTGTATGTGTGAGCCCTCAGAGCGTGATCAACTGGCTTGCTAGTTTGTGGTGCAGCGGTCACCCAAGCGTTTTTTTAACCAGCTGACTGTGTACTGCTGCTCCATGATTCGGCAGACTGTGTTGATGTGGTTTACTGACACTGTGTCCGCAGTACAGTGGTTACAGTATGTAATGTGTCTGTTGCTGGTGTGGGGCCAAAACCGTTTTTTTTTTTTTTTTTTTTTTTTGGCGGGCGCAAATTTTGGTGAATGCCATATTTTTTCACAAATTTTAGTCAAAGTCAGTACAGACGTGTGTGGGTGTTTATTTTATTATTTTTGTCTTTTCGCTTTTTACATTTTTCAACACATTTTGGATAGATTAAATTGGTTGAAAATGGCATGTTTAGGTTGACAAGGCGATGTGATTGTTTTTTGAAGGGCTGGAAAAGTGAGGATTTTGGTGGTACAAGGATTCCGCCTGAGGCGATATATATGGTTATATGGCGTTATTTTGACATGTATTTTGATAATTACACAAAGAGAAAATGTATTCATTGAGCAGTGTCGGTGGTTCAATCTAACAAGCTCTTCATTTTCGTCAAACATGTTTCCCGTCACTCATGCTCACCTCTGCTTCAAGGTTTTTTGCTGAAGTGTTGATACTGTAATAAATGCAGTGTTCAAATGTTCCAGTCCCAAAATAATCCATCAGGTTCTCAGGCACTATTGTTTGCCATTCATCGAAAAAGTCAAACTCAAAGTGGAAAGTTGACCACAGACTTGGACTTTGCCAATGAAATTTTAGATTCTTTGGTCTTCTGAAGTTGACTTTGAACCAATACTATGAATCTAACTTGAACCATTACAAAAATAGCACTTTCCAGGCAAGCACTGTTGAAATCCAACAACCACGTTTCAGAATTGGGTTTCATCGGTTTTTCTTTTGTGGAAAGTGGAAATGACCCCCTTTTTGTCAAACCTCGGCCTTTAATGTATCTTTTAACAGTGTTCCCAAGGAAAACAGAAAATTCAGTGAGTATTGTGTAATGTATAAGGGCATCTGACGTAAAAGCTTGGCCAAAACAAACATGCGGATCGAACCTCTAAAGATGGAGGACACTGATTTGCTGTAGCGACCCCTTGAAGGGAAAAGCCAAAAGAAGAAGAAGACTATTTGAATAAGGAGCTAAATGTTTCTTTTATTTCTTTTTACTAAGTCATTTTCAACTCATTTCATTTTTGTAATGTATGAAGAGTCCTTTCATGTGGATCAGGTCCACACCACTGAATCAAAGACTGCTTGCGTTTGGCTTTCCCCCTCAAACTTGTAAATAAAGTGCAACCCCCGGCCGGCTTGAGAGGTCGTGGTCTACCACTAGCTAAGCATGTGGGAAAGCTCTCAAAGATGACTTTTGCAGATGAGAGCCCTGCTACCCCTCTCGGGAAGTCCCTGACTCCCACACTTGAGGGGCCAGCTGTCTATCGTAGGGACGGTCCTTTTAATTCACAAATGCACTTTTCAGGTCATCTCACCAAAACGCAATATCTTTTACACCACTGCATTGAACACAGCTCTGAAAATTGAGTGGGAGCTTTAAATGTGTGGGAGGTTCGCGAATGTGAAGGCTTAGATGAAGTCCCCACCGAATGAGTTTAGCTTCCAAAAACTCTGGTCAAGCCCATGGTTGTTGAGGAGGAATAGTGACTTACTTTTTGTAACATAACGAAAAGCTTGTCTAACCGCTGAGCAGGGGAAAATGTACTCTGGTCAAATGAGAGCTCGGTATGCCACAAATGATATGGTTTCATGATGTCAAGCAGGGCTTTCTGGACACAATCTGACACCAAAGTCATTCTGTATTGTTCTACAAACGTTGCACTTTTACTACTGCGGGCTGCTGTCAGCTGGAAAACATTTCCTTCTGTCTATCCATAAATCAGCCAACGGCATCAAACAGGAGTTGTGTTAAGAATCAGGAACCACTGAATGGTAATATGGAAGTGGGCAATCAGCGCAATGTTGGAAAGTCTAAACATTTTCCTGAAAGAAGCAATTGTGTGGACTCCAGTGCGAGCGTCTTTAGCAGCTTAATCCAAAAGGGTTGAGAAAGGTTCACTGAGGTTTTTCTTCTCCATAAGGCTGCATTTTTCCTTAATTCCTCATTTCCTTCACATTTAAAAGATCAGTCAGACCTCAGACAAATTCAAACGTGAATATTAAACCCATATTTTCAAAAACCCAGAGCATGATCAAATAATAGCATGGCTGCAATTTTATCAATTCAAAATTTTAGAAAAGACCGTAATATATTATATAACTATGTAACACCTGTCCATTATCTTTTTCTTCTTCCAGCTCCACATCACCGTCTCCCCAGAGAAAGTCAGCCTCAACTTGGACTGCCAAGAGGTGGCAGAGAAGCCTATCAAGGAGGCCAGCAACATCACACTGGAAGGATATGAAGTGCTTGGCAAAATGGCCCGCTCTGGAAGGAGGCAGACTGCAACAGTAAGTGAAACAAGATTTGCAGAAAACACATGTTCTCGAGGATCTCATTTATTTTCACAACTTTGGTGAACAACAAATATAAAAATAATTATTTTAAAGAATTCTCATCCGTGTCTATGCGCAGTAAAAAAAAATTGGCAAAAAAGAAGAAAAAAAGTCCAGAATTCCACTGTCTTGTTAACACTGTGCATTGTCATCATGTATGGAAGCCATTTTTAACACCTTCAGTGTTTTTTTTTTTCCATCGGTATTTAGTTCCAGCTCCAGATGTTCGATATTATCTGCAGCTTGAGCTGGATCAGCCGAGACAAATGCTGCGACCTGCCTTCCACAGTAAGTCTCCTTTGAAAAATAGTGGTGTTCAATAACATCATCGTCCAATGGTTGGAACGAAACAAGCATAGGGGACTATTCTGGAAATGTTTGTCAAATTAAGAAACAGCACAACACAAAACGGTGACGTAAAAACACACCATTTGATTGGATTGGATTAGCCTTTACTCGTCTCGCAGTGAAGAAATTTACATTTTATAGCAGCAAAGTAATGGAAGGAAGAGTAGAGGAAAGGAAGAAGTAGAAAAACAAAATACAGGAGCTGCTTGAAATGCAGCCACTCTCGCGGCACCATCTTGATGTCAAAAGAACAAAAAATACATATAAGAATATGACAACACAAAGACAGTCATTCAATCTTCAGCACCTTCTGCACCCTCTTTATTGTGTGAAGCCGTTCGAGATGAAACAGCAGAGTGTAAAAGCTTCCTTTTCACCAGTGGATCAGGAACGTCATGGTGAAATGTGCATGTGTGCTACAAGCTAAATGTTTAAAGCAAACATGAAGCTGTGGCTTACATTGACGAAAGAGATTGTCTCACATATCCTGTCACACGTGAATCCGCTTCAATTCCAAGCTGCGACAGTTCCGCATACACATCGGCGCTCTGCGCTGATGCTCCTTTCTTCTGTCTCCTTTCTGATGTCAAGTAAAGTGAACATTAATGATAAT
This sequence comes from Hippocampus bargibanti, assembly GCF_051943395.1. Lineage (NCBI taxonomy): Eukaryota > Metazoa > Chordata > Actinopteri > Syngnathiformes > Syngnathidae > Hippocampus > Hippocampus bargibanti. Next base: position 14,726,189 of record NC_142742.1, on the reverse strand, counting down.
TTCTTCATCATGATTAGTTTGAAACAATCTCAATAGCATCCAAAAGCATTTTTCTTTTTTTACCGCAAATTGCTTGTAATATCCGTCCTCCTCTAATCTTGTTCCTTTTTTTTCCAGCGAGATGAGGCAAAGTGCCCGGCCCTCCCCCACTCCTGCACATGTACACAGGATAGCATCGGCCCCCAGGGGCCTCCCGGTCCTTCGGTAAAGTCACTTCCCATCCCACTTTCCTCCGACCTGTCTTTGGTTTTCCTCTCAATGATAAAATACTTCTTTCATATGTCAAACATGTTACGAAAGTGATGACAATGCCATAGCTTGTTATGATGGTACGACTCTAAAGAGCAGCTTGACATTTGCCTGCAATAGAGTTTGATCTCCAGGATATCCCTCGCCTCAAGAGATATTTTTTTCCTGAGCAGAGCAATTGAGCATATGAGGCCAGTCACATGCAATGAAACGTGGGTTCTGGGGGTAGGGTCAAAAGATAAATGCCTGTTGGAAAAATGACTGCATAATGTGCGCTCGTAACCCCACACTCATCTCCTGCGAGGATTATTTGTATGGCTGCACATTTTGGGACTGTTGGGCTCAACTCCCGTTGTTGCACTCACACTGTGTCTTTTTCATTGCTTTCCATTCTAGGGTGGCCCGGGATCTAAGGGACCACGTGGAGATCGGGGTGACCCAGGCAAACCTGTGAGCAAAACCTCTCTTCACTTTAAACTGTCATTTCATCCTTGAATGTTTTCAAGTCAACGACGAAGACAATTGCCAGACTTGAAACACCAAATAGCATTGCTGTGATTTTTACAGCAGCGGCTACGAGTGTCCTGCAACAGAATGTTCAAACACAACAACAGAATGAGCAACATCTTACTTTAGTTCATACTCACTTTGGCTGCTTATTCTCATTCAACTTCATCTAATAGCTATCAGAGATCTAAAATATTCCACAAACTGATCAAGTTGCTTTTCGGGTTGTCTGTTAAAAGTCTCGAGTTATGTTCTCCATTCCGTCAGGGTCCAATGGGCACACGTGGTGAGCCTGGACTTGTCGGACCCTTGGGACCACCCGGTCCTCAAGGTCCTAACGGACTTTCTCTACCTGGTTCACCTGTAAGTTCATATACATCGCAAAGTTCTACAACCTTTGCTATCAGTCTTAAACATAGTAAAAAGAAAAATGTAGTCAAATTCTTGCCTGGCTGGAATATTTCCCTCCATCAATGGTTGGGATGTACTGTAAATAGATGAAGAAAGAGTGAAACAAAACTATTTTTTTCTCTCCTCCATATTCAGGGTAACCCCGGACCAAAGGGAGATCGTGGAGATTCTGGCCTGGCTGGCCTGCAAGTAAGTACCCCCATTTTCTTCTCGTGGTTTATGAACAGGAAGTAAGAGGTTATTCGTTGAGAGAATTGCCGCTTCTGGAGCCTGGATTCAGTTGACATGGTGGCATGTGGAGTAACCACACTCAGAAATGAGAAGATTACCCTCCAAACTCAGGGTTTCTCAAAGGGGCTCAATGATTGACAAACGGCTGACCGGTGGGCACTTAAATTATTAAGTGTGGACTCAGGTTACCAAACAGAAAAAGAGGAATGGAACATGTTATTTTCCCAGCCTATAATTGACGATAATATTGACTTTGTAAAAACTGCGTGTTTAAATTCTGAAACTTAACATTGACTTTTTGTGATATGCTTTCACTAGTTCAAAGTCTCTTCCACGAGGAAGTTTAGATTGAAATATAGTGTAGCCGCGACTTAACACTAGATTGGAATTGTGAGTTTGTTGAACTGTGGTTAAAAGAATGAAGAACGTGGTTTTTCAAGATTGGAGTATCAGCTATCATTAACATGCATGTTCTTATGGATATCATATATCTATGGCATTGAGGCTGAACTTAACATGTTGACTTTGGCATAATAACTGAGAAAGGCATGATTTTAAAACAATCATTATACTACATTTAGGCAGAGCTATTTGGTAACTATGTGATTAGGTCGTTCCTGATCACCGCACATCGATTGACTGTGTCTGTTTTTTTCTCCCAGGGACGTCCTGGACCACGGGGTCCTCTGGGTGCTATTGGACCAAGCGGAGCGCGGGTAAGGTAGACCTCCAGACACGCTTAATGTGACGTCTTAGTGTGGTCACAAATGGATGCAACATTCACTTATTTTCTTTTCAGATAATTACCCACTTAGTGAAACCACTGTGCATACCAAAATGCTGTTAGTATGCTTACACGGCATGTTCTAACCAGTGTCAGCAATAACACTCAAGGTGCACATTTGTACAGAAAGTAATTGTACGAGGAAGACTAAAGACTGAAAGCAATATAGTCACGACACTGATGTATTGCATGGGGAGTGTCCCAAGTGTGTTATTGCCCATGCATGATACTTTGTTGTTTCTCTCCAGGGTCCACCAGGAAAGGATGGATCATCTGGACCTAGAGGCCCACCAGGGCCAATGGTAAGTGTGTGTTCCATTCAATATAAGCACTTAAAACAAAACTCCTGATTGATATGTAACCATTGCTTGTCTGCGCTCATCCTTTCGTCTCTTCTGCCAAAACGACGCTGAATACATCGGCCCGTTTGTTTTCGCTGTGGTTAGGGAACGTCTGATTGCAATTAATCTAACCCTACAGAGGACAAGCATCATGCCAACATACAAAATAAATGATTACACACAGTAGATTTCAGGAGTACTATTAGGAGAGGATGTTTTGACATTTCCATCTCTGCTTTGGGCCCTTGGCAACATTTGGCCTCTATTGCAGTTCTTACAGTGGAGATCCAAATTTACATGACTTAATTCAAGGATTTAATGGCGGAGGTAAATGTAAGTCATGTCCATTATGTGCAAGGCGTAACCTTTAGTTCTTCAAGTAAAACCCATGTTTCTGTGGCAAAATGAAAGCGAGTTTCGGCCACACTAAATTTCAAGCAACAGTAAGCAACTCATAAGTCAAGTTATACCTTATGCACCATATATGTGGTTGCATCGGGGCGTTTGAAGTCTGTCCCGAGTCACGTTTTTGGATGACTCTGCTGAATTTCCTTTCATGATGCATCATTTTTTTCTTTGTACGCGCTTCAGGGAAATCCCGGCAGTCCTGGTGTACCAGGAGTTACAGGGAAACCAGGAAAATCAGGAGACCCTGGACGCCAAGTATGTGATGACGATACAAATTTGTCGGACGGCACATGGCAAATTGAAGGACAGCTTTTCTGTACATGAGTTAATGTGATGTTTCTCTCCTTAACAGGGACCCGTTGGCATTAAGGGAGAAAAGGGCGAGCGGGTATGTGCCTTTCCATCGAATCAGTCATTCACATGACGCACCGTCATGATTGAACCAAAATTTGTTTTTGCAGGGTGACTTTGCATCCCAAAACATGATGCGTTCCATTGCGAGACAAGTTTGCGAACAGCTTGTGAACAGTGAGCTAAAAATTCTTCACCCCATTATTTTGTACTTTGGTCTTCCCACTCTAACATGTTGTTGTTATTTGTTCCAGGTCAGATGAGCAGAATCGACCAGATGCTCAACCAGATTCCATCTGGCTACCGTAGCAACAATCCAGGGCCACCCGGTCCACCTGGCCCCTCTGGCGAACCGGGAGCCCGTGGAGAACCTGGACAATCTGGACGACCCGGATTCCCAGGAGGTCCCGGTTTACCTGGAAGTCAAGGAGAAAGAGGTACTCTGAGTTATTTTCTGGAATTGCTTTGTAAAGGATGAGTTAAAGTCATGCTAACTGTGTCTATATCGCAACCCGGTGTAGTCTGCACATGGTTCAACTTAACTATTTTTCTTTATGCATTTTAAATTCCAGCTCAATGCAGAACACGCTTTTTTTTCACCCTCCTCTAATGTTTCATCATCCCAAAACTGATTTCACTGGTTTATTTGCATAGGTACACCAGGTGAGAAGGGAGAGAGAGGAGCTCCAGGCACAGGTGTCAGAGGACAAAGAGGTGCAGCTGGACCACCAGGTACGACTTCTATCTCACTAGAGTAAGACTATCTCATTTCTCTCTTTGGTCTGACAATGACTTTCATTGTTGAATCTTCCGCTTAATGAGGCAAATAATATAAGTATATACAGTCTGTGTTTAAGATCTCCTATGTGGCAGCTTTTCAGCTGCAGACCCAAACTGGAACAGTTTGCTACATTTGTCTTTTCAAGCAGTTTTTGAACACAGGGATAAAGTCCCCTTCTGTGAAATTAAAACACCTTTGCAAGAAAAGAAAAAAAAACAATGAATTTTCTTCAAAATTTTCTCTGCCGCAGGCATCTTGGTTGAGGCACCTGCATCCCATAAAATCTTTGAAAAACACCAGTGATATGCCTGAACCCTTCCGTTGGATTTATGTGCTTTTCCAAACATTGTGCACATCTGAAATATCACATACTGTAGCATGCATTTAACTTGTCTATACATTCACAAGTACCAGATGTCAGTCATAATGACGATACACGTCCAGATTATCTGTCGAGTCGCAATATCTTTGGTGTGACACGACAGCTTGTGTCATCTCAACAGAAATTGTATAAATAGCCCATCACTTCTAAAGACATCCCGTTGGGCAGACGAAGACATTTGTAAACCATGTGCTCTCTTGAATCCGACCTCACAAGACCAAAATGCTGAATGATGTGAGACACAACTGAAGGCCTGTGGGAGGAAGTCCACTATGATGACTCAATCCAACATGAGTGTGTCAAAGTGTGCATGCGCATGCGCCTCTTCATGTGCTGTGTCTGTGTGTGTATGCGTGTGTGTGAGTGGGTGTTTGTGTGTATGAAGGAGAGAGAATCAGGTTGTTGCACAATGAATTTTCCTCAGTGATTTGGTTGACAACACATGGGTTCACTTAAGGCAGAGAGAGAGTGAAGGGGAAAATTCCATGCTGAGGTCTCACTGTCTAGACAGATGGAGCTTGGGGGTGGGGATTAGTACTCATACCGCCACAAAGTTCTACACAGCTTGTTATTATATTGTATTTTATTTTTTTACAGAGGGTTTGGTTGTCATCTTTCTAATTGAGAAACTGAAATCATGACATAACAGAGCCGCCAACCGTTTCCAGTCAATATTTACGAGTGATGTCTTGTCTGCCCATCCCTCCAGGTCCACAGGGAGAGTCAAGAACGGGACCCCCGGGTTCCACTGGCTCTTCAGGGCCCCGTGGCCCTCCAGGCCGTAATGGTAATCCAGGAGTGAGAGGACCACCAGGACCCCAAGGATACTGCGACTCCTCTCAGTGTGTTGGCATCCCTTACAACGGATATCCAGGTAAGGCTGAAAACATCTCAATCCTGCATGCAATGACATAGCACACTAATTTCACGCAGCCCAGTGCACTACTTGCTATGATAACATTTAGAAATATGCATGTTCTGAGGTAGTGGAAAAACAAAACATTCATGCGAGAAAACTGACCAGTCACTAAGCCCTATCTATCCATTAATATGCAATTGTCAAATTATGACCAAACAGTGAAACCTCTGCGGTTGGACACTATTCTATCTGGGATGCTGGTCAACCCGCAATGCATTTTAAAACAATGCTTTTTTAGGGACGAATGAAAATAATAATCATGGCTTCTCGGTCGAACTATATATAAGTAACATTTTTAGCAATTAGGTTACATTGAAAGAGTAGTTATGCCCAGTTTCCAAAATACGTTTCTATAGTTATCATGAGGATTTTCCTTTTTGCTGTCTTTCATGCGTTCCTAAAATGTTGGTCAAATTCCAAATCGTACAACTTGACGGGCATTTGACGTATGAGGTTTCACTGTTCTGCGAACAATGGGTCCATTCAACAATGTTGGACGCAGGTAGAAAAACATGGATTTCCTTACATGGAAACTAACTTCACTAACAACCTTCATGATTGCCAACTTGCAATTCTTCATTTTGCTTTCATTCTAAACCCATGTGCAATCCTTGAATCCCAATCTTAATAAGCCAGCTGTGCTCAGCCAAACCAGGATTGGACAGTCCCAACTGGGAAGTGTTTATCGATCGGTCAGTTGGAACTCGCTACTTTCCACCACCTGTATTTGTTTGATGTTCTATCTAAGACATGCATGTAGATCAAACTAGCTAGCAGCGTCTGATTCCTTGCAGATGGGAGAGTATATTTTGTTTAGATGGCAACAGCGACAACTCTCCCTATTTAATATTTGCAGGTTTGACATAGTAAATTCTCTGTGTCTAAGTTTGAATTGCTGTTTCTGAGACCTTTGCCCATTTGTTCCAGGGCAATAATAAAGGATAAGCACCATGGACATGACTAATGAACATTAAAACAAACATGACAAAAAGGCAAAAACCAGAACGGAAGTGGACTGGCACTAACATCATCTCACAGCTATAAGCTACCCCTGATGGCAACCTGCTGGCCTGTTTGCATCTTGAACCACAAAAGCGCTGGGAACACAAAACAAAACAGACAGAGAGAGCATTTCTACCGAGGAAGGAGCATGTACAAACACCGCCCAACACAACTACATACTAACAAAGAGGATTTCATAACTGTGTACATGTGGAGGTGAGATTGTAAATTAATAATAATGATCGTAATAATAAAAATAATAATGATAATAATAATAATATAAATGATGTATGATCCTGGACACTTCACTAAATCTAAGTTAACGTCTGTACCGAGCTTGTGCCTTATAACCGCCTCGCTAACTTACTTACGCCGACAATAACCTCTGTTTACAAAGTGACCAAACTGAAGCATGTTCCATTTGTATTTTTAACCATTATCTTTTTATTTTGCGTGTGTGTTTGACAAATGGGTGCTCAGTGTAGCTCTCTTGCCAGTTTGGTGGAGTGCAGTTGTATTTTTTTCTTTTTTAATCTTTACTATGCAAGGGCTTGAGGTAAGATTAAAGTCATAATGGTAGAAGGGGTGATTTGAAAAAAAATATGATAAATATTTATCAGACAGGAATGAAGGTACTTCAGTACTTCATTGTTCTCTTACTAAAGTGGAATTTCCCTAACAATTTGTTGGTCATCTTTATCCCTACAAAACAAAAAACAAAAAAAAGACTTTCTTCTAAAATTATGACTTTATTCTCACAAATTACGTTTTTCTCACATACTGCATTTTTTGGCATCATATTTGTACTTTATTCCCATAGTATCTTTTTTTTCTGTTATTTTCTATGAGGCGAATACTCCTTTGTGTTAAAGCAAAAATGTAACAGGGCATGTTAGGGGAGGGAAAAAAACGATGTGCAATATAATTTGAAATTGTGCAGCTTTTCTTTGATTTGGCCGCATATTTTCTATAGCCAACAACTACCAGCCTGAACCGGAGGTAGCGTCTTTACCCGTGGAACCCGCTGCAGCGATTGAGACAATACAATCATCAGGTTACACGCGAAACCAGCGAAGAAAGCGATCGGCGAAACAGAGACACTAGCATCATAGCTACCACAAGGAGTTCTTTGAGCGTAGTATTTACATAACGTGGATGATCCAGTTATGTGAGAATAAAGTGCTATTCAGAATATATGTATATGGGTTTGATACCCATAATTATATTGAACATATATTGTTTTGACATGAGAACTTAGCAATACAAGGTTGTTCGGCGCACTTTGTGTTCCTTTTAATGTCTGATTGTATTATCTGACTACCATGTTGAATGCACTAATCAGAAAGTTAACCATCTTTTTATATAAAGATGTTGGAGGGATTTCGTGGGATTCGAAGGTTCTTTCTTTTTAGCCCATAAAGTTTTGTTCCGCTTCATATTTTGTATGGCCTATAAAAGCAAATAATAGTCGTACATTCAACGCAGCCCAAACTTTATTTGACAAATGTTTTTCTTTGTGCTACCAGATGTGTCATTTGCATGTTTGTGTTGTATAATTTACTGAAGATTTATAAATCAGAATATATTTGTGTTTGGTCAATACAGTTGGATTTGGATGCAAGATGATGGGTCAAAGAATTGCTGTTCTCATGTTTTAACTGCACGTATGTTGTGAATTCCCCACAGCCTTATTTTCTTATTTATTTCTGAAAAACCGAAGAGGCATTTTTCAATAAAACTACTGAAAACGTAGCTTTTGTCATCTGCTTTTTTTCTGTTCTTCTGGAGAACGGGAGAACAAATTCATCTGGTAGGAGTTCTCTTATTCGGGTTTAATGGTTATGAGTATTGTCGTTTTGAGTGACATAACATGTTCATTCAAGCATTAGGAACTATGCTTTATTTTGATAGCCAAGACATATTTAGCTACCCCAAATGTCAATTCACGTTAGCACACTAAAAAAAAGAGAAGCGGGAGTGTGAAAATAAATAGGGCAAACTGTTCTGACTTGCTTCACAGTCATCAGAGCAGCTTTAAGTCGTTTTAGAGAATCGCATGACGCCTCCACAGAAATACAATCGGGCTGAGGCCAGACCTTGAAAAGAAAACTTTTTCTAACATCATCTATGTGATCGTCATGAAGAATGGGATTGAATACCACCACCCATAACAAACAAAAACTGAACTTTATTCCTTACTGGGGAAATGGCTCAGAAAGATATCTTTCCTGGAAGGAACATGGCTTTATATTAGGTGTGTTAAAATGTTCCAAGACCAGTGTCATGCCAGATATCCGTCCAAATTAGTTTTTCCCATCGAAGAAATCCCTCTGGTTTCTAACACACTCACGATCCCAGCCGACTCTACAGAGCCGTCATGCAACCCTGGAAAGATTCTTCCAGGAACTTCTGACGCTCTGTCATCAAGGCCAACTTGCTGTCGTCGTGTGGCTTCAGAACAGAACACTTTGTTGACCCTCTTAAGTTTGAGAAAGAAAGAATACAAATAAATCACACAAAGTCAGCCCAAGTGGACAGAGAGTTTTCTTCACCACGGCAATGTTCTTCTCAGCGAGCAACTGTCAGGTGTTCAGAGCAACTGTGAGCAAGCGCGTCATCAACATTCACCAGTTAATGATGTTTGACTTTGTATTTCTTTTTCATGCCTTATTTGAAGAAAACTGTTGTGAATTTACTTTGAATTTGAGAATGTTCATGGGAAATTAAAGCCCCAAATAACCAAACCCACATTTTCTCGCTTTGACATATCATTGCCATGGACAGTCGGCAACTCTGAAGTTGGTCTTTGTAAAAGCGCTTTTACTCCTGGTCGCTGGTATCAGTTGCGGGTATAGTACAGTAGGAGTGTGTACAGCTGGTTCATATTAGACATAATACAGGAGGGCGAAAACCTGTGAAAACACTTGCCGTCCAAAAAAAAAAATACGTCGGGTAAATTTGCCTTCCATGGGTCAATAGTTTCATATCAACGCAGTATCTTGAATCAACATTCATGGCACCCAAATAGGTTTCTCACTTTCAATATACACATACGAGTGACAACAAACTCAAAAACTGCAGGTGAAAGCATACAATGCCATTGAGATAACCATGTGCTATTTTCATTTATTTGCTATGCTGAGATGCATAATTTCTACAAGTCATAAGCAACCCAATCATCACCAACACACGTGGGAACAATTACCTTTTCTCCATCCACTTTCTTTCATTCGTTTGAGTTCGGCTCTGACTTAAGTGGAACCAAACTAGTCGGTCGATTCCAACAAATCTCACCTCACCAAATCATCCATTCATTTTCTCTCGACCACTCATCTTGTTTAGTTTTGCGTGGGTGGTGGCCGTATCCAAGGCCAACTTAGGGCAAAAGGCAGACTGCACCAGTTATAATAATAATAATAATAATAATAATAATAATAATAATAATAATAATACATTTAATTTCTAAGCGCCTTTCAAAACTCTCCACATGATACATCTAAATACAGACAACCCTTTATACTGGCATGCACACCAAATAAGAGGCAAAGTAACACTACCTTGATGCAAGTCAGATGAGAGAACCATTCTACTGACAGCGATGCACTGAAACGATTTTTAACATGCATTACCCATATGACATTGTTGATCATCAGGCTGGTAATAGAAATGTTGGAACTTTTGCCACAGGTTCGCCAAAACACTGATTGTCCTTTGTGTGACTCAGCTTGACACCACAACTGGACAAAAATAACATATCGGTGTCCGAGATTTGCCATTCAAACATTTAATCTACACATAGAGATAACATCCGTTTTCTGATCGGCATGACTTACGAGCACCCGTACTTACGACCACGACCGCGAGACCTTATTTTTTTACATTATAATTCCACACCTTGCACCGCAACGAGCTAGCAGCCCGGCAAGCGTACGACAATTTTGGCCAGCCAGCCAGCATCTCACTCTCGCACAGCAATCGACCGTGTGATGCCACCGCGGTGTCCACGGATGCCGGCCAGGACTAGAGCCAAGACACGCGGGATCGCCGCGACGAGAACGCCACGTCGGGCCCACGTTCGCTCTGGGCGAGGTGACGGGTCGGGCGCATCGGCGTCGCAGACGGTCGCGGGGTCGGGCCGCGCGTCGGCGCAGAGAGCGGCGTAAGGGCGAGGAGAGGGCAACTAGTAGAACACCAGCGACCCAGACACACGCCCGCCCGCCCCCGTGGCGTGCGAATCAGATCGTTTGCCAGTTTTTTCGCACCGAGTCTCTATTCAACAATTTGAATGGTTTTCGATTTACAACCGTTTTGACTTACCCTGTCGTAAGTCACATGTTACCTGTATATGTTGAAAAGATACAAAATCAAAACAAGATTGCAGCTGAATGGTGAAAGGTCCAGAGTGTACCACAAGTCTCGTTCAATATCTTGCAATAGTCACCTTCCATAAAAGTATTTTTTTGACATACATCGGTGTACAAGTGGACTCAGATAGACACACATGGGTTGTGGTATGCGCATACACTGATGAGCAGCATGGCAAATCGGTTAATGGCAAGAAAATATGCGATGTATCATGTAATAATGAGTAACTGTCTTTTTGGTACGCCTCAAAAGTAAAACAATTTAGTGGAACGCACAAGGTAGGGCTTATGGTGTAACATCATGAGACATGTCCAATCGGACGGACGTGGTTTATGCGGGACCATATGACAGTATGTTACCATAATAAAAGAAACAATATGCTGAAGAGATACGACACTAATATTAAGACAGCTGTACAGACTTTTTCATCTAGCTTCCACCCTTCAGTGAAGAGACGTTTATAGAAACTAATCTAACTACATTGTGTGGTTAATCAACGGACATATGTGCGTTTATTCCTTCCTAAGAAAAATTGGACAGACTGAACACTCTCAAGACACCAAAAGAGACCGCCTAAATCTCGCAAGGATTCAGCTTGCCTGTATATCTCAATAAAAGCTTGTGCATCAATAATGAATTGCTTAAGAGTGTCATGTTTTTTCTTGGGATCAATTTACTGGTGGTTGTGTGCCGGCTTCCTAGAATGGATTGCGTTTGATGTTGGATGTTCCACTGTAAATCCACATCAAGCAGGTTCTTGGAAGTACAGTATTTCATGTTAAAAGCTGGTGATGAAATTGTGTGTGTGTGTATATATATATATATATATATATATATATACACTAGAATGCCGCCAGCTCCTTTTTTCCATTTTTTCCATTATTAACAATGTTTTCCTCGAAAGTAATTTTCTTTGTTGATGCTCTATTTTATTTTTGCTGATTTCTTTGTTGACAATCCAGCTTGCATCTGTGAGCACTTTGTGGCAAGCGAATTCAATCGGGCTTCATAGTCTGCGGTTGGAACTCCATGTTTTATTTCAAATGATTCCCTCACAAAGAGCAGATTTCACGTCCCTGCCGAAGCGGATGTGCATGTTTCGAAATTCACATTTGAAACAAACAACTTGCAGGGAAATGTATAGCTCATTAGCCTGATTTCAAGGTGATGCATCGCATAAAGGTGTGGAGCACAATCTATCGCAGAGGCTGGAAGTCTCGGGGCACCGAATTGATCGCAGCTGCACAGTTCTATTTGTCTTTGTAGAGGTTTTGTCTCTCATCCGCGTTTCCTCAATTTATGCAACAAGACCTGGTTTGGTCTGCAGAAGCTAAAGTTTACATGACAGACGATCTACTTCCACCAATCAGAATACTCACAAGCAACAGATGCGCTGTTTGTTTCTCCCGCACGAAAGCATGCATGGTTTTGATGCTGGAAGGTGTGTTTTACAGTTCCACCGTTGCCGGATCTCTTGACAACTGCTAAAAATGAATGTGAGTGTTCTGACGAGAGAAAGGTAACATTTAATTTAAAAAGACACATTTATTATGTGTATTATATGTTTTAGAAATATATGTTAGCAAGCTTTTCATGTCAAGTAGGTGAGGGTTAGTACACAATGTTTTACAGTGAAGAATTAAGATTCATATCATCCGCGTAATGGGGAACTAGCATGTCAAAACATTCACCATTATCAACAATGGTTTGATTGACTGTTGGGCTGTGTTGGAACCAAGTTAAAAGGTAATGCAGGACTTTGTATTTTGTAGCACTTTGAACAATTGTACGATCCATCGTATGCATGTCAATCACGATATTGTCAATTCTTACGAACCATTTCAGGCTGATGGAATATAATGGCAATAGGTTCCAAAAACAATTAAAATAGCACACACCATGTCATGTAAGTGATTAATTTACTTGCGGTATTTAATTCCGGCAGAGAGTGCATTCTGCCATGCGTTCATATTTTAAACTTAATTCCATAATGTGTCCTTGATTGATGCAGTTCATATATTTTCAATGAGGCAGTTCAGTGGACTCGTGGTTAGAATGACGGCTTTAGAGTTCTGAGATTCACTTGAAACTCGGCTCAGAACTTTCGATGTGGGCTTTCGGATTTGCTTCTTCCCCACACATCACCAAAACATGCCTGTTTTGCTTAATGAAGACTTTTTTGTCCTATGGGGTGAATGTGAGTGAAAATGGTTGTCTGTCTATACTTGCCCTGTGTCTGGCTGGTGATCAGTCTAGGTCAGGCGTCGGCAACCCGTGGCTCCGGAGCCGCATGTGGCTCTTTCACCCCCCTGCTGCGGCTCCCTGCGGCTTTAGAAAATAAATAATGAGTATTTAATTCAATGTGTATTATTTTAGTTCATTCGTTTTTAAAATGTAATTCTAAATTTGAAGATTATGGTGATTATAAATAACACAAAATAAAACGTATTACATTTTTTTTGTCGCTCATAATATACGTCGTATAAATCTAAGAAAAGAAAAGTGTCTGAAGAAAACGTTTAATGATACGTGGGCAGATTCGTTCGCCTTAAAAACAGACATCGCTCACGCCTGACAGACGACAGCTTACAGTCCTGTGTGAAGATGAAGGTAACGTCATACAGGGCTGCACATCAGGGCTGATGTGCAGAGGCTGTGCGCTGAGGCGCAGGAGCAGAAATCACATTAACCAGGTGATAAATATTGTATTTGCCATTTTGCAAATATTCTTTTTTTTTTTTCAAATAGACATTGAGTATTATATTTGAAAGTAATCTTCAACCCAACCTCTTTTCTTCTGAGTTGTTTTTGTTGCGTGCAGAAATGTAATTTCGCTTCTCTGTAACAGTTCATTGATTCATAAATGCAACACACTATAGTTTGTTTATGCATATATAAAGGTAAAAAACGATGATGAAAAGTTGCAGTGTTGTCTTCATTTTAAATGTCAAAAGGATTTTGTGGCTCTCAGTGTTTTCTTTTCTGTGGGAAATGGGTCCAAATGGCTCTTTGAGTCGTAAAGGTTGCCGACCCCTGGTCTAGGTTATCCACCTCTCCCCAAAAGTTGGCTGTGCACCAACTACAAAACCACTATACTGTAATGTGCCATTTAAAACACCAAGAGACAATTTACAATGGGCGTTAAGTAAACAGGATGTGATTGTATAAAATTTCACTGGCCTGAAGGAAACCACTCATTGAAGAAGATTGATTCCAAATCAAAACCAGATAAGGATTGGCCTTTTGAACATAAATGGGAGTGGAATTGCCAATGGGCAAGTAGTCCAGCTGAATGCAGACAATACAGTAGGTTTCCATGCTGCCTGATGCCAAGAACAACAGAAAAGCAACATTCAACTTTGAAAGTGTCAGAAGGAGATGCAATAACTTCAGCTGGACTAGAAAAAATATAATAAATATAATAATCTATTTATTCATTGTTGACTAAGCAAAGGTGTGTCATGTTCAGACAAGCCAGAAAATGTGCTCCGTTTTGGTGCGCTGATCAATTTGATAAATTTTAGCCTAAACCGTATCGCAGTGACCTCAAATCTATCCATCGAGTTTCTATATGTGATTGTCACCGTTCGAGTCGCAAGAAACAGCAGTCTATCCCATGTAACATTGCGCAATGGGAATAGTTTTCCTGTCAATCACAGGGCGCATGCACGCATGCAACATCATTTAACCCAAGAACCTGACAAAATCCACTAAAACAAAGAGAGGACACGAATAGTGCACGTATGCAACATGTGAAGACTAACACAGATTCAAAATCAGCGAATCGTAAACCCACATGGTAGCCCACTGAGGTCATAATAAAGATGAGACTTATGAAACGTCATTTTCGGTTACCCTGACATATGGTGATGGCGGGAGGTGGAGTCTAGGCTAATGCTATATATATCTATATTAAAGCAGCATGTCTTTTCACATGGAGGAAGTACGTTGCCTTATTCTGGTCCCTTGAAGCCATCCCCGACAAAGTGCAGGCCATGGGACCACCCGCTATAATGGTTCCGGAATGGACAAAATTGTTTATTCAAGACAAAAATCCAAGGCAAAGTATTAAATGCTGGTAACAAAGAGCCGGAGAAGAACAAGACAAACAAAAAAAGCAAGACGCAAGGAAAATCACTGCATAATATCTAAAAAGAAAATATATAAATAAGAAAAAGTCAACATGAAAACTAGAAAAGCACCAAGAATAAAACTATGAACTTAAAATCGATGAAAAGGTTTCTTCAGCCATCATCTGTACTTCTTTGAAGGTGTCGGACGTTTCGCTCCTCACCGGAAAAGTCCGTGAACTAAAAGTCAGAAATAACAAAAGAAGTATATATATATATATATATATATATATATATATATATATATATATATATATATATATATATATATATATATATATATATATATATATATTTCTGACATTTAGTTCGCGGACTTTTCCTGTGAGGATGTGGAAAACCACACTTGAAACGCAAGTGTCCATCAAATGTGGCATATATCAAGGTGATGCACTCTCCCCACTGCTTTTCTGCATAGGACTGAACCCCCTCAGCCAGATAATCGCCAAGACAGGCTATGGATACCGCCTCAGAAATGGAGCTACGATCAGTCACCTCCTCTACATGGATGACATAAAGCTGTATGCTAAGAGCGAAAGGGACATAGACTCCCTGATCCACACAACCAGGATCAACAGCAGTGATATCGGAATGTCATTCGGGCTGGAGAAATGTAGTCGGATGGTGACTAAGAGGGGCAAGGTAGTCGACACTGAAGGGGTCTCACTCCCTAAAGGAACAATAGCAGACATTGAAAACAGCTACAAGTACCTTGGTATACCACAGGCCAATGGCAACCTCGAACTAGCAACAAGGAAAGCGGCTACGACCAAATACCTCCAGCGGGTGAGGCAAGTCCTCAGAAGCCAGCTCAATGGCAAGTACAAGACCCGGGCATTAAACAGCTATGCCCTGCCAGTGATCAAATACCCTGCAGGAATAATAAGGTGGCCAAAGGAAGAGATTCAGACCACGGATGTTAAGACCCGAAAACTCCTCACCATGCACGTAGGGTTCCATCCCAAGTCCAGCACCCTGAGACTGTACACAAGCCTTAAGGAAGGAGGCCGGGGACTAGTGAGTGTGAGAGCCACTGTCCAGGATGAAACATTCAAGCTCAATGAATACATCAAAGAGAAGGCTCCAACGGATGATGTACTCAGAGAATATCTCAGACAATGGGAGCAGAGGATGAGGTGCTGGAAGAGGGACAATCATGGGAGGAAAAGCCCCTACACGGGATGTACCACCGAACCATAACAGAAGTGGCTGATCTCAAGAAGTCCTATCAGTGGCTAGAGAGGGCTGGCCTAAAGGACAGCACAGAGGCACTCATCCTGGCTGCCCAAGAGCAGGCCCTGAACACCAGAGCCATAGAGGCAGGGATATACCACACCAGACAAGACCCGAGGTGTAGGTTGTGCAAAGAGGCACCTGAGACAATCCAACACATAACTGCAGGGTGTAAGATGCTGGCAGGGAAAGCCTACATGGAGCGCCATAACCAGGTGGCTGGCATAGTCTACCGAAACATCTGTGCGCAGTATGGACTGGAAACCCCAAGGTCAAAATGGGAAACACCTCCCAAGGCGGTGGAGAATGACCGAGCAAAGATCCTGTGGGACTTCCAGATACAGACTGACAAGATGGTAATGGCCAACCAACCAGATGTCGTGGTCATAGAGAAAGGGGAAAAGAAAGCCGTTGTCGTGGATGTAGCGGTCCCGAGTGATGGAAACATCAGAAAGAAGGAACCTGAGAAAATCGAGAAATACCAAGGGCTCAGAGAGGAGCTGGAGAGAGCCTGGAAGGTAAAGGTGACAGTCGTGCCTGCGGTGGTCGGAGCACTCGGGGCAGTGACCCCCAAACTCGACGAGTGGTTGCAACACATCCCGGGAACAACATCGGATATCTCGGTCCAGAAAAGTGCAGTGCTGGGGACAGCACGGATACTGCGCAGAACCCTCAAGCTTCCTGGCCTCTGGTAGAGGACCCGAGCTGAAATGGGGGACAGACACCACCCATGAGGGTTGAGGCAATGATGTTTATATATATATATATATATATATATATATATATATATATATATATATATATATATATATATATATATATATATATATATATATATATATATAAAGGAACAGAGTGGATTGTGTGTGTTTGTGGGGTTTATTGATATGCATTGTTTCCATTACTGATACTCAACATTGTTCTTTCTAAAATAAAGCATAAAATGTTCCAAGGTAATCGCATTTTCTTCTTATTTATAATTTGTAAAACTGACATCATCTTTTTCTCCAGCTGCCCAATGAGCCTTGTGAGTATAAGCAAACCTAAAAATGGATGGATGGACGCTAACTTTTCAAAAAATATGAGAAGAGTCTGATGACATGTTGTTTGTTGGTACACATCTTGTTCAACTTGGATATTGACAATAGGAGAATGAACTGCACCATCAAAACATTTTTTTTCCCAAAAATCAATTTTTGAACATTTTGACCCACACAGAAGTGGAAAGACATCACTGATTTGTTCCACTGCACGCAAAGCATGCCATCATTATTTTCAAAGACAGCCAATTCCTACTCGGCATGCCAAACCCACTGCTGTGGGGGACCCTGGATGAGGACAGCTTTCCCCATTTGTACAGCTTGTGCAGCTTTAGCAGCTTTCTCAGTGAGTTGATTTTGTTTTCTTCTCTGACTAGAAATACAACCATCCACTCCCACATCAATGCTCTTCTGTTGTAACATTTCTTTTCTGCATAAATTCAGTGGATCAGATGTCCATTGTCAGTGAATTAAGTTTATCTGATAACATTCGTCCATCCATCCCTTTTCCAGACCGCTTTATCCTCATTAGCATTGCTGGGGTTGCTGGAGCCTATCACAGTTGTCTTCGGGCACTCGGTGGGGGACACCCTGAATTGGTTGCCAGCCGCACAGCACACAGAGACAAACAACCATTCGCACTCACACTCACACCGAGGGACAATTTTGAGTATTCAATCAGCATGCTATGCATTTTGGAATGTGGGAGGTAACTGGAGGACCCGGACAAAACCCATGCGAGCCCGGGGAGAACATGCAAACTCCACACAGGGAGGCCGGACAGGGTCTTAAAACATTCACTATGTTTCTTTTTGTTTTTTGTTTTTTTTTCGGGTAAGAGTTGGGGTTTGGGGGTTTGATTCTCTGGTCTAGACCAAAGCGCTTGGTGAAGTTAGGATAATGCATGCTTCCTCCCAGAGCGCACATATTTTGGACAGATGTCTTAATAATGACATGTGAATAAAAAGAAAAGAAAAAAAACGTTTTACTGTCAATAGCACTTGTACTGTCAATAGCACAGCCACCTTATGTTGATGCAATACAGCTACATATATCAATATGCTTTTTTCTTTATACTTGCACTATGTACAGTTTTTATGAAACATTTTTGCACAGTTACAATATACACCTCAGTCTTCTGACGTTTTTACTATGCTTAGAATATCTTGTTTTTTATCATTTCACCCCCCACGCCCCTTTCAAATTGCTGCTGTGGAGTGCAAATTTCCCCATTGTGGGACGATTAAAGGCTGTCTGATTCTGATGTTACTCGGTAAAAATAATTTGCATTAAGCTAGAGTCTGAATGGACTCTGGTGTATTTAACAAAAGTCAAACCGTCAAGATAGTAACGCATTGTCTCAAGGAACATTATCGCTTTCATGTCATTATTTTCATACACATTTTACTCAGAGGTTCTTCAGTCAGTGACTGAGATTCACAAATACATTTGGGAATTGAAAATATGACCATTCTTGAATTTGTTTGGGTTTTGTTTTTTCATGCTTGGGTGCCGATAAAGCGCTGGCCATATCCTCTGGCATTGTTTTTTTTCTATTCCACAAGGGGGCAGCATTTCCCGTTTTTTCCATGTCGGAGCTTTGTTCCAGCTTCAGCTGTTGTTAAAGCTATATAAACCAATATGTATGTATTGCATTGTATTTTGGACAGCCACCCTCATTTCAAGTTCCTATAACTCCTGGCCGATATCATTTTGGAATTAACTCTTTGTTTGATGATAGAAGAGTGTCCATGGTTTCTTACGCTGCATTGATTGTTTATGTAGTCCTAAAACTCAATATTTTGCGGATCCTGGAATTCGAGTGACAATGACAAAAACCCTGGCATTGGAGTGGGCACATTTTTGCACGTCTGGAAATGAATGAGTTAAATATTAAAAATAAATAAACTCAGACTGATTATTATAACCAATAAATACATCTGTGATCATCTTACGTTCCTGCGTTTTGTATTTCACTTTGCTTCCTGCCGTCATTTGAATGCTCGTCAGTATCTTTGCAGCATCCGCACTTCAGCACAAGTGGCCTGAAGTACAGAAGAATTCACTTTAGAATGTGTGATGAGGAAAAGGTAGATCTAATCCATTTGTTTGGCGCACACAAAGATGACATCATATAATTGTGTTTACGCTTGAGAAAACGCAGCATGCTGTCAAGGAAATCAAACTAGAATTTGTTTGAAATGAACCAAACAACATCCCCTTAAGTGTTGTTTCCGTGACATTACAAACATTCTCCTAATGTCAGTACATTTAGTCACATAGTGGCTCTACAGTGGTACCATCAAATGAACTAACACTGAGACAACCATCCACGCTCACAATCACACATCGGGACAATTTAGAGTGTTTTATCAACCTGCTATGCATGTTTTTGGATTGCGGGAAGAAAACTGAGAAAAACCATACAGGGACGGGGAGAATATTTCACACTCCACAAAGGTCGTAGCCAGAATCTAACCCTGCACCTCTAAACCTCTGTCATGTGAATGTTTTTTTAATTCATAGAATATCAAATTGTTTAAATTTACTTTTTTAATATTTTTTTTATATTCCATTAATTTTAAAAACTCAAACTGAACTAAAAACAAAACTTTTTTTAGCAAAAGACAAACAATTAAAAATCGGCTCTAAAAATTATTATTATATTCTTATATACATGACATGTAATTGAAAACACACACAGACTCACGATAAACATACGGAGTCTGCACATACTGCCTTTGGACCCTTGCCATAAGACTTTTGCCACTTGGGACCACGCTTGCTACTTTATAGTGAGGCGACATTGGATCTCTGTAATTAGCCGGGCCCAATGTACCTTTGTGGGTTATCCCTGATAAAACCGGAACCCATTTACACAAAATAGCACATGCCTAAATTAAGATTTGTATTAGAGACCTGTGGATACCATTTGCTGCTTAGAAGATGCAGACAGTTTCTGTTTTGAAAACAAATGACTGAATTTGGAAGATCAGTTCAGCATGCTCAAGTCCAGCCCCGTATGATATTCAACCCTATCCTCATCTCCAACATCTTGAATCCAGTATCCTTTCACCTTTGCCGCTTCCCAGCTCTGCTGTATCAAATGAAGACTGCAGCTGTGAAGGTGGTTCCTTCTTTGTTTGTTCGACCAAGCCCACAAATGGGCAGATTTTGCAAAATGTTTGGTCTTTGAAGTACGTCAGCTGGGACATTGTATTTATTGTGAGATGAGGGTGGTCTCGGACGCTTTCTTTGTTAGGGTTCATGGGGGCGACACCCACGTAAACATGAAACAGTGGTTGAACATATTGGGCAGACGGAGGATTATGAAGTTATGACAATTCTTTTCATCGACTCAAACAGTAATATATATATATATATATATATATATATATATACATACACAGTGGAACCTCGGTTTTCAAACGTCTCACAGTTCGAACAAATCGGAATCCGAACAAAATATTTGAGAAATGCATGCTTCGTAGTTCGAACAGCAATCGGTGTTCGAACGCCAATACGACGCGTGAGTGCGTACGCGAGGGTGGGGTGCTGAGCGGCGTACGGGTGTATCGCTCTCTCCATGACCAACTGTTGTCGCTTGCGGACGTGCTGCGTTTTGCTCTAGCGTTTAATATAGGTGTACGAGTTTTAGCCCCTAATCATGCCTCCAAAGAAAGTAAGTGCTGCTAAAAGTGACAAAAGAAAAGTAGTGCGTACAACTATTGCATTTAAGAAAGAAATAATCGCAAAATATGAAGGAGGTGTGCGAGTGTCTGATCTGGCGAGGGAATACAGCATGGCGAAATCTATGATCAGTACGATATTAAAGAATAAGGAGGCTGTGAAATCTAGTGATGTGGCTGTGGGAGTGAGAGCAAGTGTCATTGGATAGATATTTTAAGAGAAAAGAAGATCCTTTAGCCGAGTCATCCGTAGCTGTCACGTTCCGAGCGAGAGTGACGCCAGCTGACTCGTCGGAACGTAGTGGAATGTTTGGGATCCCATAGCAGACACGTACTAACCAAGCAGGATGTTTATTCACAAATAAAAGACAACACAGCAAGTAAGAATGCAGGGGGTGATCCGACCCGCTCACTACGCCAAAAAGCAAATGGCACACGAGGGTGCAAAAAAACGTTCAAGTGCACTTTACAGTCACAGTGTAGTCCGAAGCATGAAACAGGCTTCTGATTGGCTGCCGTACCGAGTGTGCAAATTGCCAACCGAACGTTCGTTTGGCAATACACGTCCGTGACTGTAAAGTGTACTTGAGAGTTTTGAAAGGCGCTTAGAAAGAGGAGTCCACGTGGCTTGTAGCAATTTGATTGTAGCTTTTGCTTGTCGCTTTAACTTTAATGAATAAAACAAACGTTTGATTTGAAAACAATCTTTCTTTTTTTTTCTTGAAGAAGTTGTCGGCCACCCGGGCCAAGACGTTTTGAAAGTTGTACGCCCGACGTAAAAGTTATACCCCCTTGGATTCCGGGCAGACGTTATTTGAAACACTGGTATAGGGTCTATTTTACTACTTCATCTGCTTTCACTAGAAGTCAATTAATTCATCATCACTTTTTTTCCAGTGTATTGATATGTGAAATGTAAATTTCTCCACTGCGAGACTAATAAAGGCAAATCCAATCCAATCCAATATCAAGATTCGGGTTGTTACGAGGTAGGTTGGCTTTTTTCCACCAATGTTATTGGATAGGAACATATGTGTCAAGTGATTTTTCTCCATCTCTCTTTGAGTTGTCTGTTAAATTGTAAAAGTATCCAGATATTGGCAAAAAATGTCAGCTCTTTGTGTTTTAGTTCTGTTGGAAGTTTTCTTAGACTTCCAATTTTCCTTGCCTCACTTGCCAAAGTGCTTACTCATGTCGGATTCCCTTGGTATCTTCAAGGCGTATATTTCAATTGACTTTAGATAACGTTTCACATTAGATCTGCTGAATTTACTAAACATGCATTTGCAAAAGGAGCACCTTGGAAACTGACTGAAATATTTGGAAGACTTCTGGCATCATCCACACTGTGAGAGAACTCAGCAGCTCTCATAAAATGTTGGCTTCCCTCATCACACTCTTGTCCAGTTAGTCTGCCTCAAAGTAATGCTGGAAGAGGACTTTTGGTCTGTCTGTGGTCTGCGATTGGCTGGCAACCGGTTCAGGGTATCGTTTAAATGTGGCACACATGACTCATACAGTTTTTTCCCCTCGTTTGAGGATACTGACATTTTGGATGATTTAATTATTGTTAATGCAGTAATGGAATTAATTGAGCATGATTAATTGTTCTGTGTTCAACAGAGTCTTCCATAAAAATGTTATAAGCAATCACGTAATTATGAAAACATGTCTACTAAATACAATGAAAGCATCATCCGGAGTAATCCTAAAATGAATATTCATTCAATAGAGAATCTTTTGACTCCTGAAATGAGCTTTTAATACAGCTGTAATCACAGATAAGAGTTTACATATATGCAAATATTAACTTCTCATCATGGCATTTTTCGGCTTTATGAGAGTTCCACAGTCAACGTAGAAATTAATTAAATTTAATTAAAATACATCCAGAGATAAGTTTGCACCCATGCACAAACATAATTGAGCTTTTTCAGGAGCTCATGAAAGCCCCAGGCAGCCTTGTTTATATAAACCACGTCATACATTTATTAGACACTGACTAAAGCTAAAACCATAAATGTCAAAGGGAAATTCCAACTCAGTTATTAGTGATCTTGACATTTCTTCCTCTCCCAGCGAGCAACAGGATAGGTATGTTCAACTAAGTTATAAATAAGGTAGTGTCCTTTTATGGCATCCCCAGACTGTCACGTTTTGCAAGGTGGTGATGGCGAGTGCGGATCCCAAAAAGCAGGCAGCAGGAGGTTGTATTTGAGAAATTGTATTAAAATAAAGTCAGCAGGAACAAAATGTAAAACATCAAAATCATCTGAATGGAAAAAATCAAAGTATCAAAAGAAATCCAAGATTAAAAGTCCAGCAAGATTAAACGAACACATGCACTGCACAGAGTGCATACAATTGCATCCAACAGCATACCATGTGTTCAACAGCATTCAATGACATTTGACAATTACCCGACACCGAATGGCCGTGCCAGGTGTCCTTTTGAGTGTGGCTGATTGGAAACGACCAGCACCTGTGCAGGTGCAGGCGGGGCCGACAGCGCCACCCGTTGGTCGCCAACCAGATCATGACACAGATGAGCAAGCTTAAAAATAAATAAAAGGTAACTATCAGATGCATATGATGGTCGTCGTTTGAATTGTAAGTAACATTTTACATCAACAATTAGAAGTATAAACGGGGCAAATTATTAAACTGTCAATCCTCATGACATTTTTTGGCTCATGTTGAGGTTTTGGCCAGAGGGTTTCTCAGCATGGAACATTTCCAAATAACAAATTGAATGGGGAAATAATACACAATGAAAAGAAGAGCAGAGCATCCTACCCTGTGAGGAGAAGCGGATTAAAAAATGGATGCAAATATGTCGTTTTCAATTACATATTTGCATAAGGTGGGGGGCGGGGGTCTTGTGGCCACTAAGGGAAAACGCTTACTCTCGTGCTCTGCATTGCACTGAGTCACTATTTCCTTGCACAGGAACTTAAAAAAGAAAGACACTTGGTTCCTCCTCAACAAGGCGCCAGCCACTGGCAGATGAGCCATAATAATGACCTCTGACCCTCAGCCCCCCAAAATGACAGACTCAAATCCCATTGGTGTCTGTGAATGTGCACGAGAGGACAGGAAAAGCATTCACTTCTGGGAACAGCAAGACGTATGATTTGTGTGTACAACGTCACTCAAATTTGTCAAAGCCAAATTCATTTCAACCCACAAGTGAAGTAAGCTTTTTTTGTGTGGATCCAGTTTGTTACGTGCATCACTGCCACCTACATGACTGCAGTAAATTGATCCTTGGATTTTAATACATGCGTTGCGGTTTTCATCTGTACACGATTCCAAAACAAAACAAAGCAAAAAAAACCCTCAATATTAGTTGCACGTTTGCTAAATTAGAAGATGGGATCAATAATCCAAGGAAGCCGGCTCCTAATTCCGCCCATGCTGCTGCAGTTAACAAGTATGCACAAGCCAGATGTAGAAAAGGACGTGGAGTTATACTCTGTGTTCCTGGCTGGTCATTTCAAAGTTTTTTTGCAGTTTTACACAGAAATCTTTTTGGGGAGCTTCCACGTAAGATGTTAACTGAACACGCCTTCCATCTTGACACAAGCACACATGTGCACAGCACACATACAGAAGGTGGAGGTACCCTGGTAAGTGTTTACTCTCTGGCCAACCTACATCCTATGGAAATTTGGATACTTTTGACTTTCATGGATGCAGTATTCTTCCATCCAATGACACTCTGCCACTGCATTAACATGAATTGCACCTATCAAGAATAATATTTACAATTGGTCTGAATCCAAACTTTAAAAGAATCTTGATAGAACGGTACATGTGCTAGATCACTATTTCATTTCAAGTCATCTTTTATCAAACTGTGTAGTCATGATTTCACCAGTGGCATCAAGGCCTGAAAAGCCTTCTCTACTGGCCTAAAAATATCGGGATCACAGACTGATGTTAAGTATATTTGTGCATGATAATTAATAATAAATTTTAAAAAAATGCAAAATTGACTTTTAGCTTCCTTTAATTACCTTTCTCCTGTTGCACTGCTTCCAGATGTGTGTTTTTGTATTTAAGCATTCAACCAATCACATTTCAGCCGTCATTCGTAACCAGGGTCAGAAATCTACCTGAACACATTCACAATCACTTCTGCGGGCCCTGTCGCATCAAATGTGTCAGTCAAACCGTTGCTTTAACCCATCATAGTTGGCAACCCAAACAGGATAATAATGTCCTCTTGAAGGTGCTGGTCAAGGTCAGAGTTTTCACAAACTATGATTGGCTAGTCACTAGCCAATCATAGATTGCAAACACTGCTCTGATCACAAGCAACTTTAGTGACTAAAGCATACTGGCCAGAGCTAGCACACTGTATCAGTAGCGAGCTGGAATAAACAAATATATTGTGTTCATTTAAAAGCAGTTTTGTCAACCCATAATGGCTGAAGGAGGAGAAGAAATGGATTTGTTCGGAGATGTACCATTAAAGCCCTCTTCAAGATGGACTTTTAAAGAAAAAAATGGACATCAGGATTGGTCGGTCAATTATTTCCTGGCTAATGGTAATCTTTAGTGGACTTCTCGAACATCAAATTCATTCAGACGTATCACTACTGAAGGCCTCGCAATGAAATCCATGGCCTACCACTGGATTTCACTATATAAAATGCACACGTTTGGTTCCTCTGTGATTGTCTGGCAAGACACGGCTGGGAGCTGATCAAGCGTCCCCGTCCCATCCCCCCCCCCCCTCACGGGTCTTGTGAGGATAAGCGGATTAGAATATGGATGGTTGGATGGACATATGACAAATCTTGCCCAGCACAGTCATAATAAAATGAGAAACACATTGAAGTAAAAAAAAGCAATGTTTACAAGAATTTTTAGATTTTCATCAATGTGTTTTTTTTGCCAGGATTTGAATGATTGTGCCATCAATTGCTGTACGTACAAAATTATTTCTGCTACCGTGGAAATTGATCACTCTGATTGGCTGTTTGCTATCACGTCAGTGCATGAGCTCAAAGTAGACTATGAGGGCAAATCAGCTGTAAATAAAATAGCATTTATTTTCTAATTCACTTCAGTGAAATGTTGCTATTTATTTATCCTGTTATGAGTGTGTTGAGAAGGTGTGTATTCTAATGAAACCCTGATTGTCGATGGTATACAAACATAGACATTTTAGTCATGGAGAGACTCACAAATGTGGGAAAGTACGTATGGTTGTTACTGAAATGCTTTGTCACTCTGGCCACCCAGCTGAAAGCTTTCTGACTACGCATACACAGAAGAGACTCAGAGTTTCCACTATTGTATTTTAAATGCTGACGTAGTGCATTCATAGAAAATGATAACGGTGTCTTTATGTGAACTTCCAGACACAACAGCTGAGTTGCGCGTAAGCCGACACTTTCCTCGCTTCCTTATAATGCTCCCTTGTGTGGTGTGAGTAATTCCTCCCTCATAGAGGGAGTGCGCCGGAGTTTTCAAGAAAAGTGATGAAGGCTGATGTTCTTCATTTGTGTGGGAGGCAAATTCCAAGCGGTTGATGGTGGATTTTTTTTCCTGATATTGCTCCTATCACTGATGGCTTTCCCAGACGATCACTGGGGGCTCTACTTCGTGCCGCATCGCTTGAGAGAAACCGGATGACTGTTGCGGTCTTCCGTCCCCCCCCGCCCTCTTCTTTGCTCCAAGAAGCAAACATCCATCCGACATTAAATACCCTTCAGGGCAAGCTCGTCTGTTTCCAATTTGAATGACTGACAAATGGAAAGCAAAGCGAGAGAGAGACCAACATCAACACACTGAAATGAACAAAAAAATTTCAAATTCACACAGCCCGCCAATTGATGTTCCTTATCGCATTCATATGTTCACCATGTTCCTGTAACTACACTCATTCTCCAAGACGTACCAAAGCAAATACGTAGCAACATCCCTGTAATTCACTGTGAAGAGGGCAATGAGAGCCGACACATCATTATTTAATGGAGTCATAAATCTTGTGAAGAAAACGGGCATTTCTTCATCTTAGTTTATAGTTTGGGTTAGACACGGAAACACAGGCTAGATCCAATGCCGCCAGTCGAGTGCCCATCATCTGCTGTTGTGGAAATAATTACAACAAATTACAAATCTGTAAAAACAACTTGCATGTGAATATTGAAAGGTGAAATACATTAAATGAGGACATCGGATTATGCAACAATTGCTTGATATCAATCAAATATGGTGTCTCGGGGCCATCAGTAGAAACATGGCATAAAAAATAACGACAGCTATCGATGTTATGGTCCACTACTGCTAAAAAGGAGATGACTCACCTCTGCTATACTTTTCTACTACTTTTGTATTTCAAAAACCAAAGTTATAAAATATTATTATGTTACATTTTACAGTACCTGCGCAGTCGAATATATTGTTCCCCGGTAGTCAAGTAGTTAGTACACTGACTTGACAGTGCAGCGATTGTGAGTTCAAATCCCGCTCCGTACTCCCTGTGTGTCGTTTGCATGTTCTTCCCGTGCCCAAGTGGGGTTTCTCCAGTTGCTCCGGTTTCCTGATTAAACACTCAAAATTGCAAGCAAATGGTTCTTTTCCTCTGTGTGCCCTGCGATTGACTGGCAATTGGGATAGGCACCCCCCGTGAGCCTCATGAGGATAGGTGCCTCATGAGGCTCACGGTGGGTGCCTATCCCAGCTACAGCAGTCCACAAAATGAATGAAACTGTTGAGGAAATGACTGCAATCAAATGTTATTTTTCGTAATGTTCAATGTGACATGCGTCCTTCTCAAGTACCGTTTTGGGTCAAACTTGGCAAGCAAACTGCTCCACTGCCACCGGTCGAGTCGTGCAATTTATAATGACTCATTACCAGATATGTGAGGAATATACACACCTTAAACATTTTTGGGAAAGTGTTTACTACAGTTGACAGTTGATCTTTTTGTCAGGTGACAGCTTATCAATATTGGTGCATTTAAGGGTGAACCTAATCTCATTGGATGCTGTTCACCCTTTTTCCGGTGATACATTTTATTAATTCTCTGGATTAAATATGTTGACATTAGGAGCCCCCGGTTTCTAGGGCATTGTTTATTTTTGTTTTTACTCGTGTGCGCTCTTTGAGCGGATATTCTATATTTCACGATGAAAGTGTGTCTGGACATAACAAAACAATGACTCGCACCCACTCAAGTGAGCTGCATATTGATCGATTTGGAATTCATCGAGAGCTGCTGACGCACAACATGTCACTTAAAAGAAACAGCCATCCATCTAGCCCTGCTTTTCATCACATGGTGTCAAAGCACATGTTCAACCTCAAGTTCTCTTTCATTTTGGTTCGCCTGTGACTTATGATCAGAGTTTCAGAATTCAGACCTTGTTGCCCTTTGATCCATCCATCCATCGATCCATCCATCCATCCATCCATCCATCCATCCATCCATTATCCAGATCGCTTAATCCGCATTAGGGTCGCAGGGGGTGCTGGAGCCTACCTCAGCCGTCTTTGGGCACTAGGCGGGGGACACCCTGAATTGGTTGCCAGCCAATCACAGGCCACACAGAGACAAAAAAACCATCGCCCTCACACTCACGTCTCGGGACAATTTGGTATTTTCAATCAGCCTCCCATGCATGTTTTTTGGGAGGAATATGGGAGGAAACCGGAGGACCTGGAGAAAACCCACGCCGGCCCGGGGGGGAACATGCAAACTCCACACAGGGAAGCCGGACCGGGTCTTGAAGTCATAACCTCTGCACTGTGAAGTTGGCGTCCTAACCACTCGACTACCGGATTTGAAGAAATGATGCAAAATCCTCAATGATTGCAAATGTTCAAAACTTCCTCTAAAAACAATATCTACACTATGAAAGGGTAATTTTTTGAGTAGTTGGACGCAGCAGTCATATTACCAAGAGTCAGTGGCCAGCCGTTTCTAATTCATCAGAGAATAAAAAGTATTTTCACACTGCATGTCTAATCATACATATTGAACTAGGAAACGACACGGGTGATTTTACGTTGAGTATAGTCCAAAATTTGGATCCCAGACCAAAATCTTTCATCACTGCTCGGAGACGCCCAATTTACTTTTCTGCAAACCTTCCATTTTCCATTTGTTTGGCTTATACTGTATGTTGAACACTTTCTGAGGCTTTATCAGCAATCAGTTTTTTTTCTCCCTGAATGTGTTGGATATTATAACCACTGAAAATTATTTGTACAACAACTAACAGTAACCTTAACTGGAATTGACAACTTTGTTCTTCAAGGTGCAAAGTAGTCTTACTTTGGAGTGTTATTATTTATGTTTCAATATTTTTTGCTGTCTTCTCAATCTTCTATTCATGATAAACTGTTAAAAAAAGAAAAGCACGTTGAGCCAAAGTCGCAAAGGACAAGAAAAATAAAAAGTAAACTTGAAGTGATCAAGTTTAATTTTCCTGGCACCTAATTAAATCCCCCGATAGATGTTACAGATAGAACTGTTTGACAGGTTGGCGGAAAGCACATTTGGGTGTTTATTCATGTCTGCACATTTAGAAAACCCTCAGCTCAAGGTAAAGTTATGATCGGTCATTAATATCTATCAGCTTTTGGAATGACGAGGTGAAAAAGAGAAAACAAAAGAATTGGGCATTTGATAATAACAACACAGGCCCGTAGAATGCACATGTTGATGACTAAAAAGATGACATTTGGCAATGTACTATACCTGTAAGAACCACATGTTAATATAGTCGTGAAATTTCATCTGGAAAAACAATGCAATACAATCATTTATAACATCTTGCACAATTTATAAGTAACATTAAGGTTGGCTTCCACAATGGAGTAAGCAAGACATTCCATACCAACATTAAGGGCAAAAATTAACGGAATCAAAATTTAGATATTACTGAGGCACTTTTTCCTGCATATCATTCTCAATTAATTATTTTTGAACACTTTTCAGCTGCTTGGTGGGTGAGAGGTTCACGCATCAAACTCGCAGTTGATTCCATTCTGGCTGCAGCCTTCCTGTGTGGAATTTATGTGGTGCAGCCAGTGTGGGTTTCCTCCTGGTACTCCGGTTTCCTCCCACATTCCAAAATACATGCATGGCAGGCTGATTCTTCTTCTTTTGCTTTCGTCTTTTCCCTTCAAGGTGTCGCCACAGCGAATCAGTGTCGCCATCACCACCTCGCAAAACCGTGACAGAATGAATCGGCCAACCATCGGATCCCGCAGGTACATCGGACCCGTCTCATTTCCACCCTGTGCCTGGCAATGCTACGTCCACGTTAGCGCAAGCCTCGTCGAGTTTGAATTGCGTCACTCGACGAGCCGCAACGTCCACGTAAACGTCCGGCCGAGACCTCCTTCCAGGTGGCCGTCCAGGGTGACCCTGGGTGACTGGCATTGCACGCCCACGTCCAGCCACGCTGTCGTCGTGCATGACGGATTGAGTCTCATCCACGACGAGCCGTGCAACGTCCGCGTCAATGTCAGTCCGAGACCCCACTCACCGCTGGATCCCGGAGCGGCTCTGGACCCGTCTCGTTCCCCCGGAGCCGGGCAGTTCACGCCCACGTCGGCGTCCGGCCGAGACCTGGTCCCATACGGCCGTACGGGGTGCCATTTCTGCGCCTGGCAGTCGACGTCCACGCAGAGCCATGCGCCGTCGCGTGACTCCATCTTCGGAGGTTTGATTCGCATGCTTGTTTTGGCCAAGCTTTTACATAGGATACCCATCCTGACACAACCCTCTGTATTTATCCAGCCTTGGGACCGGCACAATAATACACTAGCTTGTGTCCCCTTGTGGCTACAGAACAAGCAACTCCATGAACTTAAAGAAAATGAAGATGCTTAGTAAAAGGCTCTCAAATATAAAATGGTCATTGGGCCAGCAGCATTTAAACAAAGCAAAATTGAAATTAAAAATCTGTTGTCCCCAACCTTTTTTTTCCCATGAACCGGTTTAATGGCGAACAATATTTTCAGTCTTTAAGGTATGTCGGATAAATACAACAACACATAACAACCACTCAAGTGAAGTTTGAAAACCGAGCTGTGATTGGTCTTAACTCATTCACTGCCAGACAATGTGCAAAAATGTGTCCATTCCAGTGCCAGGGTTTTTGTCATTTTCACTGAAATTGCAGGACCCACAGAATATTGAGTTTTAGGACTATATAAACATTCAAAACCGTGTTATAAACCTCAGACTCTTTTCTGTCAAGAGAAAAAAAGAGTTAATTCCCAAGTTATATGGGTGTGGAGTTATATGAGCTTGAAATGGGGGAAGCTGTACAAAATATAATACAATACATACATATTGAAAAATGCAGGAATGGCAGCAAATTAGTTAACAATGTACCCCTTTAGCTTTACAAAAGTATGACTTTAACAATAGACACACTCAGTGACAGATTCCAAATAGGTGTAAATGCATCCATCACCAATCTGAGACAAGAGAACTTGATGCAAAGGTTGGAATCTCCCCATGATTCAGAAAAAAAACTGTCAAATGAAAAGTCCTTTATTTTTGGAGGTTGGAACACAAAGAGATGGGAAATATGACACTTGGCAAATAGTTCAGTTTCCAGAGAAATAAAGCTTCCATATCTTTTGTAATTAAAACAGTGATTATTTGGCACGGGAAGGCAAACAATCTGAGGGAAGAAAAAAAAAACTGTATTCAGACTACAACATTCCATCAAATAGTCACGGGGGATTGAACGTGCACATGAAATAAATCTAAATGGTGGGCTGACGTGGGAGGCTCAGCAGGGGCAGAGGAGGATACGTCAGTCAGACACGCTGCTGAGGAACAGGCGGATGGCAGGGTGGGCTGTTTTTTGGGACTCTGGAGACTTGATGATTAAGGTCACCCCAACAGCACCCCGTCCGGCGACAGCAGGGACTGCAGGAAACAAACTGGAGCAACCAATAGAGTTGATGTGTTGACAGAGAGCTTCATGGAAGGATAAGGATCAACACAGGACTGCAATACAAGGGTGGACGTATGTAGTGACATCAACGTGGCAATATCATGAACGCAGTTCAAACACTGCACTAAAATGTGGCTTTTGGGAAGTTGTTTAACTCATTCACTACCAAATGTGCACAAAGATGTGTACACTCCAGTGTCATTGTCACTAGAATTCCAGGACCCACAAAATATTGAGTTTCAGGACTACATACACATTCAATGTAGCGTAAGAAACCTTAGACTCACTTCTTTCATTAGGAAAAAAAGTGTTAATTCCTAAATTATATGGGTCTGGAGTTATATGAGCTTGAAATGAGGGCGGCTGCAATGCAATACATACATATTGCTTATATGGCGCTTTAACAACAGCTGAAGCTGGAACAAAGCGCTAACATGGAAACAAAGGAAATGCACCCTCCTTGTGGAAAGGGAAAACCATTACAAGAAGCCATGGCCAGCGCTTTGTCAGCACCCAAACAAGAAAAATCAAAATCCAAAGTAATTCAGGAATGGCGTTCTACGTCATTTTTTCAATTCCCGAATAAATTCGTCAATGCCAGTGAATAAGTTTATTGCCTCGAGCCGAGGATTTTTTGGTTGTCATGAGCAAAACCAATTTTCCAGAGACATTCACAAATGTTTAAATTATTTGTTTACAGGATTCGTCAGAAGCTAACTTTTATCTTCAAGGCAATGCCATGAATATGCAGAGAGCTCAAAAGGAGACTTATATTAAATATCTGAAAACATTTTGAAAAAAAAAAAACCAAATTATGAAAGACTAAAATGGCACAATTGCTTATTTGATTCACATAGGCAGATGTCAAACTAATACGGCACTGAATAGGATTCGGATCTCTGATGGGCTTGATGCACATTTGAAATTCAGCTTTCCCGAATAAACCATCATTTGTGCTCTTTTGTAAGATTGTGAACTGCCTTTACAGGACAATTGCTTACAGATTTTGAAATCTGACAAACACATACACAAGCACACAAATGGTAATGTTTTAATTAGCACTCTCCTGTCAGAACTGGATCTGGAATAACAAGTGGACGGGGGACTTGGAGGACACCACTGGAGTTGCTTCCATGTCCGTAAGCAATCAGTGTAAACCTCCAACCACAAGTATCAGCGGAAAACCAAAGTGAAAACACACAGTAAAAAAATCTGCACTCTAATTCCACACTCTGTGTTCATATAAGATAAACTAATCAGCAGCTGGCTCGAGCACAATCCCCCCTGACTTCTTCAGAACTCATTGTTGGTCTTTAACAAATATTCAGAATTCTGAAAAAAGATGCATATTTCAATCAAAATCCTGAGTCATAAAGTACAACTAAAAAAGACACTCAGCAAATTATTGTCTGCAAGTATTCCTTTTGAG
The DNA here is from genome assembly GCF_051943395.1 of Hippocampus bargibanti. Classification (NCBI taxonomy): domain Eukaryota; kingdom Metazoa; phylum Chordata; class Actinopteri; order Syngnathiformes; family Syngnathidae; genus Hippocampus; species Hippocampus bargibanti. Next base: position 14,692,994 of record NC_142742.1, on the reverse strand, counting down.
ATAACACACATATGGTAAGTGTGTGATGGGAAAATTTCCTGTCTTCAAATAACATACATGGAACACTGACTACATCAATCATTGAATCCAAGAGATCTCTACTGCTTCATGTAAACACACCGGGATGATCCCATTGGTATTTAGTTCCTATTCTGTAGATCATCACTGGGTGGAGTGTGTCTTCCTCTGCTACTCTTGGATTCTTCTTCTTCTTTTCCTTTCGGCTTTTCACCTCAGGGGTCGCCACAGCGAATCAATGTCCTCCATCTATCCCGGTTTTGTGCATCCTCTTCTCGCACACCAGCTACCTTCATGTCCTCTTTGACCACATCCATAAACCTCCTCTTCGGTCTTCCTCTCGGTCTCCTGCCTGGCAGTTCAAGACTCAGCATCCTTCTCCCGATATAGTCACTCTCTCTCCTCTGGACATGTCCAAACCAACTCAGTCTGACCTCTCTGACTTTCTCTCCAAAGCCTCTAATATGAGTTGTCCCTCTAATGCACTCATTCCTGATCCTATCCAACCTGGTTACTCCCAAAGAAAACCTCAACATCTTCAGCTCTGCTACCTCCAGCTCTGCTTCCTGTCTTTTCTTCAGTGGCACTGTCTCCAGTCCAAACATCATGGCTGGTCTCACCACAGTTTTATGCACTTTTCCTTTCATCCTAGCTGAAACACTTCTATCGCACATCACACCTGACATTTTTCTCCAGCCGCTCCAGCCTGCCTGGACACGCTTCTTCACCTCTTTTCCACACTCTCCATTCTCTGCTACTCTTGGATCTTGGAAAATGTGTGGCCCATCAAACTACATTTATTGTTCTGCAATTATCACTGTGCTGTTGCCAATGTCCTTAGTTTCAGATCAGTGTGACAATCAATAATTGATATTAGTGAGACGACTAAATATTGTATCCCTCCCATTGAACAGTCATAGGGTGGTCCATTGGTTAACGCATGGACCTTAGTGCAATTCTAGCTCAGGTCTCTCTGTGTGGTGTTTGCATGTTCAGTGTATACCAGGGGTCGGGAACCTATGGCTTGCGAGCCATATATGGCTCTTTTGATGATTGCATATGGCTCGCCTATAAATATTACATATTATAATACATATTGTCATTTTTTTCGTCGTTCATTTCCCGTTGGGGCTGCAGTAGGCGGAAAGCGCAATTTTGATTGGATGACACTGACCTAGAATGGCCGAAAGCGCCATGTTGATTGGATGATAGTGGCCGTCATGTTGAAATAGGTAAACGGCCCTTTAAATGAGCCCAACTTGTGCACTTCAGCGCGAATGCACCGGATCATTAGAGGAGAGAAAATTTTCTGATTCTAATTTGCAATGAAACAATACCATCGATGAAACAGTTAAATGTCAGTGACATTTTAACAAGCCCCATGTTAACGTTAGCATCGCCCTACTTCTTCGAGAAGTAGATTGCAGATAGCAAGTGTGGAAGCTTATGAGCCGTGTGCAGGCTAACTAGCAGTAACTTCACCTCTGGACCGGCAAATTGAATTTCATTCCGATCGTTTTCCTGCATTTTTACCAAACACGAGGAACGGAAAACCATCCATGTTAACGGTGAGTACTATCACAAAGTTATTTTAAATAAGACATTCTGATATTTTGTTGAAAAGTAGCCGCGCGTGTGTGCGCGCGCGCACGCGAGCGTTTGTATGTGCGCGCGTGCGTGCGTGTGGCTCTCACTGAAAAACATTCTAAATATTTTACTTTTATGGCTCTCTTACTCAAAAAGGTTCCCGACCCCTGGTGTATACCTTGCCTACTGCCCAAAGACCGCTGGGACAATCTCCAGCACGCCCCGCAACCTTTATGAGGATAAAGTGGCTGGGGAAAATGGATAGATGGGTAGACGGTCATACGGTGACAACAGCATGCTTACATTGGCCTGAGTACATTTTATTCACTTTAATTTAAGTAATGTCTCTAAAAACCACGTGATCCCTGTCCTGAATGCACCTAAAGATCAACATAGAGAGGAATTGCTGAAAGAATTCTCATAAAGTCAGATTGTGTCTGGTTGGCTCTTTACTGCGGTTAAGTTGGTCATTATCACTTTTGTGTTTATCAAGTTAGAATCCCAGTTGTCATTGCCAACTGGGATTCGACTGGGATTGCCGATTTGGCAATATACACATTTATGGAAGTGTGTGTGTTAAAAGATGTCTCCTTTGGAAATACGAGTTTCAGGTGGTGACATACTAAAGAGGGGAGACAATAGCTAAATACATGGCAAGAAACTCCATTTTATTCTTCAAGTGAAACTTACCTCTCTCTATGTCTGAAAACACATCCCACGTGTTACCTATTAGCAAATGAAAAGTTGCAGTGTGTCGGTGATGTGAGGGGAAGGTCGAGCCAGGTTTCAGCAGATGTCTTTGGTTTGCTTTCTTTGTTCCATCCTTCCCTCGCATGGATTCACCACGAACAGCAAATTGGACGCGTGCGGTGATAGTGTGCAGCGTGCTTATAAAGCGATTCCTTTCTGCCTTCTCTAAAGTTTGGACACAAGTCAGACAATAATCGCCTTTCTTCAGGACAGACAAAGGATGTCAACAACAGGCTCTCGCGTGACCTGAAGTTGGTTCCATGATGGTCCTGGAGGAATTCTTTTGGTGTTACTCCCCAGATATTATTTTACAAGAACACCTGCATAAGGATTACACTTCAGGATAAGATGGTTTCATTTTCATGCCAGCAGTTTAAAAGGCCGTCATGATAAAAATATGTTTGTTGAACACATTATTCTACTTTCCATATAAATAAACATAATTATAACAAATAAATAAAATACCTTACTCCCATTGAAGTGGGTATGTTTGCCTGTGCCATTTAAAACTTTCCATCCTGTCATTGTTCCATGTTTGACAGGCGTAATCAATCAAGCCGGTAATGTTTGATATTTCTGATCACAACTCACAGACACGTGGCCAAAATCAGCCCCTCTCTTAGATCCTTCTGCAAAAACAAAAGGCAATTAAAGAGCGACTGGATGTTTGTTCCCGTAGAGAAGAAAGTGATTGTGTTGAGCATTTTGGATGATTCCAATGTCTCACATTTCATCCATCATGATAACCATGACAAGCATTTGCCAGCACAACATACGTATATCCAGATAAGCTAACTGACATCATTATTATATACTTATTCATAAATTCAACAGTTCAATTGAGAAATCTGAAAAAACTACAACAGGATAAAGATATTTGGATATTTTGAATCGGATTGAAGAAACAATTGTATATATCCTTCATGAACAATGGTTAACTAATGTAATAGCATGGGGTTCCAACATCCGCCCCTCCATATTTTCCAGCCGTTCAAAGTATTATCTTCCATTTCAGTCCACAACGAGATAAATGCGATAAATAAATTTAGTCTTACGGCAATCAAGTTACAGTGATACCTCAGTTTACGATTGTGCGTCTTTAGTTAAATAATAACGTAAGCGTCCTCCCATTGGTTGGGTTTTCACAGTACAGTGATACCTCAGCTTACGAACTTAATTGGTTCCCAGAGAGTGTATGTAAGGCAAAAAGTTCATCTGTCAAACATTTATTTCCCTTAAGAAACGAGAAAGAAATGAGAATAATCCATTCCCAGGTCCCCACAAAACATAATTTTTGACTAAATAAGCCTTAAAACTACACAAAATATACCTTCTTTTATGTAGAATAAATGTGTAATTGGATTGTAATTAAAGAAATATACTGTACTATTTAATAAAGTCGTTTTATTGACCTTTGTGATGGTCGTTGATGTAGTTGCCTTTTGACGATATCCGAGTGAAGTTGCCGTGCTTTCTCGATAATACCCTCACTCACACTGTCCCCTGCTCGCTACTTTTCATTAATCCAAATCAACAGTTTTTCAACAAGTCATCAACAAGTTTTTCAACCTCTTCTATTACCTGAGACCGTTGCTTAGACAATACAGAAATACCCTTAGACACACGTAGCAATGGTCGACTTAGCATATTAGTACTGGGACGCTAAGTCACATAAACGCACACCTCGTTCATGTTTTTCGATGATCTCCTTCTTCTGCTTGACCCTAATTTTCTTTTGTGTCCTTTTTGGCTTAATATTAGCCTGTGGTGGGGTCTTTTTCGGTCCCATAATAGCAAAAGTACTCCACTCGATAACAAACCATGGGGTGACGAAAACTAGTCCGCCAGCCACCGTGATCTCCTCCTTCTGCTCGATTATAACACTAGCCTGTGGTGGGGTCTTTTTCGGTCACATAATAGTAAAAGTACTCGACTCGATAACAAACCACGTCTGCACTAAAAGAAAGGTGGTGACGAAAACCAGTCCGCCAGCCACTGTGATGCTGTGTGGTTTGGTTCTTCCGCCGAAAACTAGTTTGCATGCCAAGATTATATTCTCTCAAATTGAATGTTCGTAAGGCGAAAAGTTGGGGAGCTCAAGCGTTCGTAAGCTGAGGTATCACTGTATTTGTAAGATCTATTGTTTGTCAGTTACATCAAGTAGATGTGAAGTTTTTAACAAATGTTTTGCTACAGGGATAAATTTTTTACACCTTTAAGTTGACACTGATTTATTTATCCCCACTGTTCCGTGCCTAATGGGAGGTACCGTGCACCGACAATTAAATCCGTGTCTCTGCATTCAGGCACTGTCTGCTTAAATTTGAAATCTTCAAAACCACGGCTGGAAACATTTCCACTCTTTGCTCTTCATTCACTCACATTTTCCATCTGCTCTGGAAGTTTAAATTCCAACATGTAAAGTGCACCACACTGTTTCTTTCATCCTATCATTTGGGCTTGAGGTGGGAAAAGGCCAAGCGATTTTTCAGATATAAAAATTCCATATTCATGGTAAAATTTTCTTTGCTTTATTTGTTCTTCACACGAAGAGCTGCACTAATCTTTAACGTATTGCTTTTGACGCCTCATTCCCCATTTTCCAAGCAACTCATTTCCTATTTGGGCTTTGGAATTTCACTCTTACAGGGTTAGGATGACTCCCACACTGACCTATAGATATACTTTGTAATAGAAAATGTCATTTGTAACCAGATACCTTGAATAAATATCAACAATTGAGACAGGCACTTGTTGAAAGATCAGAGAAGTATTTTGTCTGGCTCTCAAGCATGTTTGGCTTTTACGTGCCTCATTGACAAGTGCTGTTGATTTGTAATGTTGTACTTAGAAGCCTGGCAGCGAACAATATTCAGCTTTGTTCGCTGCCAGTGATGTAATGACTTTCGATTCTTGTTTGGTAAAGAGCAAGTGTGGACATTTGGGGTCAAATTGTGCGCAGTCCCACCCAGTCCCTACGGTGCGAACTGAACAAGCACATGAATCCACACGGCCACAAACACCCCCAGCAATAAGACTTGTTTTTGTACTTCATCTGTACTTTCTTTTCAACAGTGGTGGGCCATCACTGCAAGGCATTTTCTGCTGTCCTAAACATTCTGAATCACAGACTAATGTGAATTATATTTTGTCCATGAATCCTTATTAAATAATTGCAAATTGTCTTTCAGCTTCCTTTCATTGCTTTTCCCCTGTTGTGCTGCTTCCTGAGGTATGTTTTCATATTCAAGCATTTACCCAATCAAATTTCAGCCGTCATTTGTTACCAGTGTAAGAAATCTACTTGAACGCTTTCAATGCCAATGGAGAGGAAGAAATGGATTTGGTTGAAAATATATTGTTGAAGGCAAATATATTGTTAAAGGCATTTTAAAGACAGACTTTAAGAATAGATGGACATCATGAACGTTGGACAGCTCCAAATAATATTGCATAATATATTGCACTTATAATATTGCACTTTTATGAGGTTATCTTGAATCTACACGTTCATAATAAAAATTTGAACAGTTTAATGGCAGTATTTCTCAAGTTTCCTCAAGTCACAAGTTATTTCCTGGCCAACGGCATCCTTTAGTGGACATGTAGTGATATCACACCACACTCCCATCTGATTGATTTAGACGTAGCACTACTGAAGGCCTAAGAGCGCCCGCCCACTGCTTTTCTATGTGGCAAAACCTGCCATTTTTTCACGCATCCCTTGCACAACGTAATATTTCATGAATTTCCATAATTTGGGGTTTCGAGTTTGATAGAAGTACACAGGATTAAAACTAAAACACTTTTTAACAACAAAAATTTAATAAATCATTTTATGCACCAAATCAGCAGCTACTGAATTCGAGAGCGCACCTCACAGTTCTTAGAGTTGAAGTTTGAATCTTGGCAGCATCTTCCATTGCCCCTTTTATATATTCTGTGTCGGAGTGTAGTTGTACTTATTTGGTTTGCAGCAATCGTCTACTGGACAGAATGTGTGGTTGAGGGAGTGAATTGTGTGGGGTGTGTCTTTAAAAAGCTGTCAGATAATTAAAAATTGTCATCTCAACTCATGACATGATTTCTGTAATTAATTCGCCGATAATGGAAAAAAACTAAACATATATACAATACAATTAAAATGGTGCTAAACATTCACTCACTGAATTGTATTGAGTTAATTGTGCATCGTATTAATCTGCTGCTAGGTGGCATTTGGATTTCACACCGACGTAAAAGCTTGGCTAAAACAAACATGCGAATCAAACCACTGAAGATGAAGGACACTGATTCACTGTGGCGACCCCTGAAGGGAAAAGCCGAAAGGAAAAGAAGAAGACACAATTACAGAAAATAAGACTTTTCATGTTGAATAAAGAAATGCAGCTCTGAGAGTCGCCAACACCACACGCGCCACACATTAGGGTAAGCAAACAACAATTCTCTACCAACATCTTATAAAAATCCCAAATGAAGAAATATGTGCTGGTAAATGGAATTTATCCGTTCACGCAATTTCCACAAGACTCAATGTCACAGTGTAGCATTACTTACGAGTCAGCATGACTTGATTGCAATTTTTCATCTTTGTGCACACTCCTTTCCTTGGCTTTTCAAAATATGGTGCACAGTTTTGATTTCATAATGTGTTTATTAACTCCAAATAAAGCCTTAGATTCCTGGAACTGGATTTTATTGATGGAAATCGCTTAATCGACCCACAGTAAAACAAAATGGGAAAAAAAAAACAACTGAAAACTGTATATTTCTGTGTTCCCAAGTGTTTGTAATGGTAGCCATGACCATAATCAGATAGATTATAGATTATCTAAATCACAGATGTCAGACCCAAAGCCTGGGGGCCAACTCTGGCCCGCAGCATCGTTTTATGTGGGCTGCAAAAGCACATCATGTCAATCAACTGTCTCCTTTCAAATGAATTGAAAAACGGTTACGAAAATATGTATTTTCTGGCTTCTCCTTTCAAACAATTATTGTGTGCTGTTTGTGTACAGGTTCCCCGAACATGAAAATGGGAGCAGATACAGTACACACATCTCATTTACAATACTTTTGGAAAGGAAATCCACATTGGTCACAGAAATAACTGGATTCTAGCAAAAGTACAAAAAAAACAAACATCAAATAGAAGTGTTTCCTCCTCGCAAAACACAGGCAGGCTAAGGTGTAACACCGAAAATGGAATGTTCAAGGCCAACTGTACATTTCCATATCTGTAGGTGCTGCCGTTTTGTTTAGCAATGCGAGAAAGCACTTTGTCTATTTGGGGACATACGTGTGAGTGTATATGTTCCAAGAGTTTGTTATTTAATGCAAATGTAAAAACATGCAAGTCATAACTTGTACTTAATTACAAGTGTGAAACCCGATTAAAATCATGGATTATAAATCAAATTGATTAAATGGTTAACCGTAATCTAGTATCATGCAAATGCAAAGTTGGTTACAGGAGACTATATCCAGAAAGCCTTCTGCGATGAAACCTGCAGCAAAATGAAAGGCGCCATTGTTGGTATTGTGTTGTTGTCCTTTCAAATGAACCTCAAGAACCAGACTTTCCATGGTGCTGGTCCAAATTTACAGATCCACAATGACTGGATCCCACGACCTGAAGAGAGGAAGGCGTTTTGGTTCGTCTGTGCTTTGTGACTCAGAACATCCGCTCTAGTGATTTCCTTTACAAATGCTCACATTCAAGCGAATGAGTCACTACACAACCTGCGTGACTGTACTGTATGTACAATTTGATGGTCCGAATTACAAATTGTGTACGTTTGTTGTCGCAGGGATGAATGTGAAACCACAACAGGCACAATAGCCAACAGACATTTGCTTTCAGTTTGGGTTCCCTTGCAAAAGCCTGGAAAGAGGCGGGTGGAACTTGTGTAACTGCTGTGCTGTGAAAATATCAAGACAAAGCACCGCACACATTCAGAATGCCTTCTATCGCTGATCTTGACAGAAGTCCTCTGAGGCAGAAATCTACAGCATCCCCCTACCGCACTAGTGAGGATAAAGTGTTTTGGAAAATGAATGAATGAATGAATGAATGAATGAATGAATGAATGAATTTGGTAAATATTATTTCTTCCATGAGGAAAAATCCTTTTGTAAATAATTTCAAAAAATGAAATAAAAATAAAAGGACACTGCTCACATTTTGCTTCTTCCATATCCGGACTCATGACCATTTTCAGTCGGACACATTTAATAATCAAGATTGTCGGCCTTGACCCGTTTTGTACTGACTTCTCTGGACAAGTCCACTCCAATCTCGGAAACAATGATAATCTCAAAAGAAAATCTTTTGAGACACAAGAGAGTTGGCCGTTTAACATCCTCTGTCAGGAAGGAACAAAATTGGGTACAGCCTGATTGTCTCGATGTTTGTACCCGGACTTATGAAGAAGACAAAGATGGCACAACCCGCAAAACATGAAACTCCACGTCACACAACACAAAAATTCAATAATGAAAGAGTCATAAAAAAGGAAACAAAAATGATATGTTCAAGAGGACTTGCGCTCATTAAATTGTTTGTTTGTGAACGCTGTCCAATCGTCTTGCAACATTGTAAGAAATGCAGCTGACCAATCTAAAATATTCCATTTCCAACACAACCTTCAAAAATCATTTAAAATGCTGTCTTATCGTGACTCATTAGCTGTCACTGAACTGGCTGACATTAATTGTTGGGGGACTGGTTTGCAGATTTCAACGACATGGCACAGATAAACACATCATATGCACTGGTTTACGTTTCTATAGTGTTTGGAAAACCATGGGGTCTTTAAGTGCATCTAGGAAGAAAAAAAACACACTAGATCCTCACATCAATGGAAAAAGATCTGAAAGTGTTGCCAGATGTCCATGTAGACATTCAGCGGTCATCATATGAGATTTAAAGACAAGCATGGATCATATTTGCAAAGTGGTTTGTGCTGACCATTACCAATGGGATTATTTTAGGAGTAGTACACATCCTAAACAACTTCACTTAGATGCATCGATGAGAAGGTTTCTTCAGCCGTCATCTGTACAAATTTGAAGGTTTCGGACGTTTCGCCTCCTATCCAAGAGGCTTCGTCAGCGAACTAAAGTCTGACTGGTCGTATCGGCCCTATTTATATATCCCTAATGTCCAGCCATGGCGGCGCCGGACACCGCTATGATAGGTCAAATAGGAAAAACAAAATAATGTAGTTTATTCCATACAATGTAAGAATGAAAATTGTAAAGAGCAGTGCATTGAGGAGACTCAACAAATTCTCAAAAAAAGACTTTATCAACATCGCAGGGATAATACAAGTGGGCCTCAATCGGCAGTACATTTGCACCTAAAAGCTAGCAACCACTCATTTGACGACAATGAGGTTAAAATCTTAGCGAAAGAACATAGATGGTTTGAAAGGGGAGTAAAACAAGCGATTTTCATAAAACAACTAAATCCTTCATTAAACCGGTTTGGTGGGGTGAGGTTCAATTTCGATCGTTCATTCAATAGCCTGCTTAGGCAAAACAGGTTAGGCAACATTCGTAATGCTGATGAGGTGATACCGGTGGGAGTGGGGGAAATGGGCCAGTCGTTAGTCAGGAATGTAGGAACAATCAGTGGGGCCACAGGGAGTGGTCCTCTGCTCCCCCCAACCTGAGAGTAGGGACCTATCATAGCTGTGTCCGGCGCCGCCATGGCTGGACATTAGGGATATATAAATAGGGCCGATACGACCAGTCAGACTTTAGTTCGCTGACGAAGCCTCTTGGATAGGAGGCGAAACGTCCGAAACCTTCAAATTTGTACAGATGACGGCTGAAGAAACCTTCTCATCGATGGACCACTCCTGTACGACTGAGAGCTTATATTGACAACAGACAATACATGTAATTTCTGTATGTAAAGTGAGGTAAGAGCACCAAGAGCGATGCAGACCTTTCTACACATCATCCTTCAACTCCACTTTCTTCGGTTTCAACCACACAAAAGGGCAATCTAAGGTGATCTTTCAGGATGTTGTGGTTCACTGTCAAGCCAGTTGGCTAGATGAGGTTAATGCGAGCTACTCGGGGCGTCGTAATACATTGACTGAATATTGATGTGTTTGCTCTGTGAGGGTGTTATGGATGGCACTGGACTAGCGTACATCCTGTATATGTTGGCCATGCATTGACACATATTTTTTATGAAATTTTGATCGATTTAACCAATTATAATTACTTAACAAAATGATTAAAAATAAAATTGAAACAAAAAATAAAATAAAAGATTATTGGGAATTTTTAGTAAACATTACATGCAAGCAGTAATGAACAAAAATATTTTTTGTGAGAACACAGTTGTTTTCTGAGGATTATTTCACTTTATGCACTGATGAATATTCACATTTAGTTGTTGCCCTAATTTCTTGCGGTTGATTTGAATCTATTAAGGCTCACACCGATTGCCTTAGCCTCAAATCATTGGCATGAGTCGTCTGACTCATTTCCTAGATTTCCCACTTCAATGTGTCAGCACACTGGCCGAATGACGCCACAAATGGGTTTTTGTCAACCATCGCAATTCTCTGAGAACCCATTTTACTCGTTTTCAACCTTTCAACGCAATTATGTGACACCTGATCTATTTATTTATTTATTTTTATTATCTGTAACAATCAGTATTGCGGGTGCAACGAGTTAGCATCCGGTGACAACAGTCGGCATCTCTGTAATTGCTGCTTATCTGATCTCTCTGATTACTTCCCAAAATTTGATTGCACATACATTTAACTGTATACAGATTTTCCACTCCACCCTGTCAACGGAGGAGTAGTAAAAATCTGTCAAGGCCACATTTATTCATGGGCAATTCCACATTGTGACTGTAACCAGCAGTCTAATTCACAACACGTGCGTTTTTGAGGGCCGAACAGCAGAAGCCTGCAAGCTGAAGAGACAGCTACTGCATGCAATCTTTCTTCATTAGCGTGAAGACTAAACATTTCGTAAAACTCCAACAAAAGTGAGGCACCCTGAGGAAATGGCATGTGGGTCTCCAGATTGTCTAGCCCCCTAACATTTTTCATTGGTCTTGCTGATGCATCCCACATAGAAAAAGGTGTACTGCTTTTTGAAAGAGCGCCTGATGTAAAATCAAAACCTTGCTGACATCTGACGCCACCCTTAGATAAACACAATGTGAACAAGGAAAAAAAAAAAATTGATTTATGTACATTAAATCTGTGGCTGCTCAATGAATGGACAGCTTATTTGTTTCCCCTTCTGTCGATATGATGTCACATATTGTTATGTGTGAGCTGAAAGATGTGGCCTGATCATCATGTAGGGTGAAGATGTCACGTTTTGCGAGGTGGTGATGGCGGGTGCGGATCCCAAAAAACAGGCAGGAGGGAACAGGAGGTTGTTTGACAAATTGTATTAAAATAAAGATCAGCAGGAACAAAATGTAAAACATCAAAATCGTCTGAACGGAAAAAATACAAAGTATCAAAAGAAAACCAAGTGTAAAAGTCCGCCAAGGTTTAACAAACACATGCCCAGCATGCAACAAACATGCAGCAAACAATGAACCGACAACGGATGGTCGTGCCGGGTGTCTTTTTAAGTGTCAGTGATTAAAACGACCAGCACCTGCGAGGCTGCAGGCAGGGCTGACGTCGCTACCCGTTGGTCGCCAATCTGATCGGGACGACCAGTACCTGTGCAGGTGCAGGCTGGGCCAACAGCGCCCCCCGTTGGTCGCCAACCATATCATGACAGTACCCCCCCTTCAAGGGGCTGCTTCCAGAAGTCCCAACAGTCTCCCAAAAGGTCCACTCGCCAAGGAACAATGGTGGAGACGGCAACCGCTGCGGCGGCCTGATGGGAACGGGACTCGGCCTGGGGTGGACGAAGACGCGGCACGGATCGTCGTGGGCGTGAGTGCGATCCCTCTCGCACGTTCACGCGACGGCGCATGACTCAACGTGGACGTCGAACTGCCAGGCGCAGAATGGCACCCCGTACGGCCGTAGGGGACCAGGTCTCGGCCGGACGCCGACGTGGGCGTGAACTGCCCGGCTCCGGGGGAACGAGACCAGTCCAGGGCCACTCTGGGATCCAGCGGTGAGTGGGGTCTCGGACTGACGTTGACGCGGACGTTGCACGGCTCGTCGAGGATGAGAGTCAATATGTCAGGGACGACGACAGCGTGGCTGGACGTGGGCGTGCACTGCCAGACACCCAGTGTCACCCTGGACGGTCACCTGGAAGGAGGTCTCGGCCGGACGTTTACGTGGACATTACGGCTTGTCGAGTGACACAATTCAAACTCGACGAGGCTTGCGCTAACGTGGACGTAACATGGCCAGGCACAGGGTGGAAATGAGACGGGTCCGTTGTACCTGCGGGATCGGATGGTTGGTCGGTTCATTCTGTCACGTTTTGCGAGGTGGAGATGGCGGGTCCGGATCCCAAAAAGCAGGCAGGAGGGAGCAGGAGGTTGTATTTGAGAAATTGTATTAAAATAAAGTCAGCAGGAACAAAATGTAAAACATCAAAATCATCTGAATGGAAAAAATACAAAGTAGCAAAAGAAGACCAAAAGTAAAAGTCCGCCAAGGTTAAACAAACACATACACAATGCATGCAGCAAACAAGCAGCAAACAATGAACCGACACCGGATGGTCGTGCCGGGTGTCCTTTTAAGTGTCAGTGATTAAAACGACCAGCACCTGCGAGGCTGCAGGCAGGGCTGACGTCGCTACCCGTTGGTCGCCAATGATCGGGACGACCAGCACCTGTGCAAGTGCAGGCGGGGCCGACAGCGCCCCCTGTTGGTCGCCAACCATATCATGACAGAAGAACTGTCAGATATTTCTGTAGCCAGGCCAAGCAGACGACATTTAAGCATTACCATTGTTGAAATGAAGCCAACTTCCTTCTGACGTATGTCAAAATGAATTATGGCCTATAATATTTAAGTAGATTCATCTATCTACCAAGTTGTTTGCTTGGCCATTGACCCCACTTTCACTTCCCAAACCACGGCAAATGTCATATGAATGCCACAGGATTTCATTCAGACATCAGCAAGACATTCTATATCACCAAAAGCTACTCATTGCAATGCAATAATTGTCCAATGGCGTGCCTCAAGTTTTTGTTTTGTTTTATTTAGGAGAGGAGTGTTTGTTTCGTTTTGTCTTTGACACAATGGGGTCTTCTTAACAGCACTGTTACAATGACATTTAAAAACTAGCACGTTGAAATTTTTGTGCCGACGCAAGCTTAGGGGTGTCTCTTTAAAATGTTCTTCTCCGTGCCATTCTCAGCATTTGGGAATACTTAGGGATTTTCCTTTGTCACTTGCCATGCATGCACACATGGTAATTTGGTGACTAAACTTTACTCCTGCTAAATCCATGTCGAACTATTGGCACAGGTAGTGGTGATTTCGTTCAACCTGCAGGAAGGCAGGTTCGGAGCTCTGCAGATATGTGCAGTGACTGTCACCATAATTCATTCTTATATGACAACAGGATGCATTGAATTTTTGGTGCTCCTCACTGTTCGGTGTTTATTGGGCTGCCAATTGTAAAAATGATGTTTCCCATCCGTGGGACATACATCATGTGTTATCTCCAGTCGTATTGAGTTTGAGTCCTGGCAAGACAAGCAATTGTTAATCTGGGTGTTGGTCTTAAAATTGTTTTAACTCATTCACTGCCATTCCTGTATTTATTCTGGAATTAAAAAGTGTGACGTGGAGCGCCACTCCCGAATGTGTTCAGGTTTTTGTTTTTCACGCGAGGGTGCCGATAAAGCGCTGGTCAGACCCCTTGCAATGTTTTTCCTTCCACAAGTCGGCAGAATTTGCCTTTTGTCCATGTTAGTGCTTTGGTCCAGTTTCAGCTGTTGTTTAAAGTGCTATATAAATCCATATGTATGTATTGTATTGCATTTTGTCCAGCCACCTCCATTTCAAGCTGATCTTACTCCAGACCCATATAATTTAGGAATAAACCCTTTTTTTCTGATGAAAGAAGTGAGTCTAAAGTTCTAATACTGTATTGAATGTTGATGTAGTCCTAAAACTTAAGATTCTGTAGGTCCTGCAATTTGAGTGAAAATGACAAAAACCCTGGCACTGGAGTGAACACATTTTTGTCTGGCAGTGAATGAGTTCATTATAATTATGTGACAAAATATTGGTGAATTTCAGAATGATTACCTCATGTTTGTCCTCACAGCATGCATCTGGTAACAAAATGTTTGGGGCGCTGGCAACTTTGCGATTTGATTTAGCTGCTTTTCAGCGTTTTCAAGAATCAATCAAATGGCTGTCTTATAATAACTTAGGATGTCAATCAGATTCCAGCAATTACATCACAAAGAGACTCATTAGAGGGTCTGAGACACAGAAGACACACGCCAAGGCGCCAAATATAGTAGTTTTCAACAATATATACTTGTGTTGTGCAGCGGTCTGGAAGTGTCATCCAACACTGCATAAACTCCTCCATATGTCATACTGGAACATTCTCCTCCTTTTTCCTAACCTGTGGTCTTTCAGAAAGCTTGCATTTCCAGGAGATGTGATGGAGGCCTGGAACATAACACTGAATACACCTCAACTGGGTTTTAAATTAAGTTAATCAGAGACCGATGCGCAAGGACACGTAATCAGCAAAAAGTCAATGACAAATGTAGCTGCAAAAGGAGAGATATTAAGTTGAGGCGCCACAAAGAATAAACGGTTTTGCAGACTGATACATAAAGAGTTGGGCAAGCAAACCATTGTGTCTGTGTTAGGCCACCACACCTTAAATTACTTTGATAAGAGAATGTTTCCTGTGCCACAATAACCAAAGGCCTCCCTTGTTTATGCTCTCCTCTTATTTATTGTCCATATCTCAATTTCAGCCAAAATGCCACAAAAAACAATCTGAACTGCCGCAACTGCAATCCCCGTTCATCCTGCCAGTCAGTCGGAAAAAGATCCTGTGAGTCCTCCAAAATAAACACAAAGGTTTAATGGTTTTCCCAGGTATTTGCCGAGGGATGTGCTTTGAGATCCAGCAGGGCTTAAAAGGAAAGAAAGAAGGATGCATTGTTGGCATACTGAGGCATCTAACGCTTACCTCTCAGAACACTGAAGAGAGTGAGATGTTCAGTTCCGCATCCAGTCAGCATTTATATGACGTTTAAGAACAAAATAATTGGTTCCTCTAGTTTATTTAAGTACTACGCTGACAGGTTTGACGTGTATGAGATTAATAGGTTATTGAAAATAGGGAAAATTATGCAACATCTGAACCGAGAGTTGGACCTTGAGGATAAACAACAGATTGTGTTCACAAATAAGCACATGACCAACCTCCTCGGCCTCATTGCATGTCTGCACTTTGTGTTTCAACTCGTGCTCCAGGCGCCTGTTTTTTGGTTTGCGTTTTACATTTTGTCTCTCTGCAATTCTGAGGATATTATGTCAGAATCTTCATTTTGGACAGTCTGTTGAAGAGAATATACACTCAATTAAAGCTTGAACTTGGCGGTCTATACAATACAACTTGTGAATTAGTTTTCATAGCAAGTCCTGTGGAACCTTGGCATTAATTATACAAAGTGGCTGAACTTAGATACAGTAGTACCTGTACTTACAAAATTAATATGTTCTGGGAGAAATTTCTTAACTAGAAAATATAGTTTTCCATGTAAATGCACTAATCAGTTCCAAGGTGCCCACAATTCAGACAGAAATGTTTTATACGGCATGAAAATGTATCAAAATATGTCACAAATACATGTTACAATGACATTATTGCACAATAAATGAGATATGTCCATCATATGAAAAATGATATTTAGCAAATATCAAGTTTTGAAGGCGTGGCCTATATATGTTTTGGGTCATTTTACCAATTATGCCACGATTGGGGTAGTTTAAAATTGGAGCTGCTGTTATCTGTTCATTTCAACTGTAAAGTTTCAATTTGATATCAGATTTAACCGCCTGCTGATGTGTTCATAACGTTACAGTGAAGGGATATTTTTTTGGGGTAGATGCTCGGGGAAAATGCAATAGTGGGATTTGCTGAAATGTCCCGTGCGTTGGAGACCATAAGAGTTTCGACAGCTGTTCAATAATCTACTGTTGACATTGGGCACAGTGTCACCTCCTACCAAAGCATCCCACACACCAAAGTGCCATTCAGCACACAGTTAAACTTTACCCTGAGTTGAAAGAAGTGAGGGCAGATGAGTCCCTTGACCATTTTTGCACGTTTTCGCACAGGCTGAGCTTCCTCACTTGGTTTGCAGACCGCTGAAAAAGTGCACCCTGAGGAAATCGCTCGAGCCACTTGGCTCGTTGCTGACACCATTCTCAGAATGGCAGAGGTAGCAAGTTACTGTTAGGAAAGGAATTCAAAATAGAAATTTTAAACCACCGTGTTTCCACCATCCTCAACACCAATAAACGGTACAAATATGCTTTAAAACAATTCGGTCAGGTTCAATTCTTTGTTTCAAAAAAGTAGCTGTTATAGACAAATGGAATCAAAGTTTGAATAAATGTTTCAGACGTTCCAGTTCTGAGTTGGATCTGTGTACATGTGTGTCCATGTGTGTGTGTGCGTGGATATGTGTGTGTGTGGGGGGGGGGGCGGGGTGTACTATTGCAACTGGTTAGTGTGATCCTTTTTGGATTAAGAGAAATTATGTTGCAATTGTTGCACATTTTCCTTTCAGTTTGTCACAGTCAAATTCAGATGTTACATATTTATCTCATATTTTCACGATGCTGAAGACCCGCTGCAACAGGTTGTCCTATTGAGATAGTTCTTCATATGATAATGAAACATGTTTGTTTACGACATACAATAACGGCCACTGTTTCAGATGATGCCGTCCAATAATTCATTTCATTTTACACAAAGTAATACCATTGCTGTCCGGGGACCTTTCTCAACTCCCAGAACTGAGGAAAGGGTGATGATAAGGAAGAAGAAAAAAATGTGTATTTCATCCCCTCCCCCTTTTTTCACACTGCCAGCCACCAAAAAGTTCCTCCCATACATTTCCAGATGCTCCCCTGGTGCCACCCTGAGGTTGGAATTTGTGAGTTTAAGATATTCAATGGAATCTGAAAAGTCAGTTTTGGCCGATATATATATATATATATATATATATATATATATATATATATATATATATATATATATATATATATATATATATATATATATATATATATATATATATATATATATATATATCTCATTTTCCGTACCGCTTATTCCTCATTAGGGTCGCGGGGGTTGCTGGAGCCTATCTCAGCTGTCTTCGGGCACGAGGCGGGGGACACCCTGAATTGGTTGCCAGCCAATCGCAGGGCACACAAAGACATACAACAGTCACTCTCACACTCACACCTAGGGACAATTTGGAGTGGTCAATCTGCCTGCCATGCATGTTTTTGGAGTGTGGGAGGAAACCGGAGGACCCGGAGAAAACCCACGCGGGTCCGGGGAGAACATGCAAACTCCACACAGGGAGGCCGGACCGGGACGCGAACCGGCGACCTCTGCACTGTGAAGCCGGTGTGCTAACCACTCGACTACCGGGCCGCCCCTATATATATATATATATATATATATATATATATATATATATATATATATATATATATATATATATATATATATATATATATATATATATATATATATATAGACAGGCTATGGATACCGCCTCAGAAATGGAGCTACGATCAGTCACCTCCTCTACATGGATGACATCAAGCTGTATGCTAAGAGCGAAAGGGACATAGACTCCCTGATCCACACAACCAGGATCTACAGCAGTGATATCGGAATGTCATTCGGGCTGGAGAAATGTAGTCGGATGGTGACTAAGAGGGGCAAGGTAGTCCACACTGAAGGGGTCTCACTCACTGAAGGAACAATAGCAGACATTGAAAACAGCTACAAGTACCTCGGTATACCACAGGCCAATGGCAACCTCGAATTAGCAACAAGGAAAGCGGCTACGACCAAATACCTCCAGCGGGTGAGGCAAGTCCTCAGAAGCCAGCTCAATGGCAAGAACAAGACCCGGGCAATAAACAGCTATGCCCTGCCAGTGATCAGATACCCTGCAGGAATAATAAGGTGGCCAAAGGAAGAGATCCAGACCACGGATGTTAAGACCCGAAAACTCCTCACCATGCACGGAGGGTTCCATCCCAAGTCCAGCACCCTGAGACTGTACACAAGCCGTAAGGAAGGAGGCCGGGGACTAGTGAGTGTGAGAGCCACTGTCCAGGATGAAACATCCAAGCTCCATGAATACATCAAAGAGAAGGCTCCAACGGATGATGTACTCAGAGAATGTCTCAGTCAATGGGGAACAGAGGATGAGGTGCTGGAAGAGGGACAATCATGGGAGGAAAAGCCCCTACACGGGATGTACCACCGAACCATAGCAGAAGTGGCTGATCTCAAGAAGTCCTATCAGTGGCTAGAAAGGGCTGGCCTAAAGGACAGCACAGAGGCACTCATCCTGGCTGCCCAAGAGCAGGCCCTGAACACCAGAGCCATAGAGGCAGGGATATACCACACCAGACAAGACCTAAGGTGTAGGTTGTGCAAAGAGGCACCTGAGACAATCCAACACGTAACAGCAGGGTGTAAGATGCTGGCAGGGAAAGCCTACATGGAGCGCCATAACCAGGTGGCTGGCATAGTCTACCGAAACATCTGTGCGGAGTATGGACTGGAAACCCCAAGGTCAAAATGGGAAACACCTCCCAAGGTGGTGGAGAATGACCGAGCAAAAATCCTGTGGGACTTCCAGATACAGACTGACAAGATGGTAATGGCCAACCAACCAGATATCGTGGTCATAGATAAAGGGGAAAGGAAAGCCGTTGTCGTGGATGTAGCGGTCCCGAGTGATGGGAACATCAGAAAGAAGGAACATGAGAAAATCGAGAAATACCAAGGGCTCAGAGAGGAGCTGGAGAGAGCCTGGAAGGTAAAGGTGACAGTCGTGCCTGTGGTGGTCGCAGCACTCGGGGCAGTGACCCCCAAACTCGACGAGTGGTTGCAACAGATCCCGGGAACAACATCGGATATCTCGGTCCAGAAAAGCGCAGTGCTGGGAACAGCACGGATACTGCGCAGAACCCTCAAGCTTCCTGGCCTCTGGTAGAGGACCCGAGCTGAAATGGGGACAGACACCACCCATGGTGGGTGAGACGAGGATTTTT
Source organism: Hippocampus bargibanti (assembly GCF_051943395.1). Classification (NCBI taxonomy): domain Eukaryota; kingdom Metazoa; phylum Chordata; class Actinopteri; order Syngnathiformes; family Syngnathidae; genus Hippocampus; species Hippocampus bargibanti. The sequence continues at coordinate 14,673,366 of NC_142742.1, read as the reverse complement.
TATATATATATATATATATCGAACATGCTCAGACTTAGCTAATGAAATGTAAACAGGATTATATATATATATATATATATATATATATATATATATATATATATATATATATATCGAACATGCTCAGACTTAGCTAATGAAATGTAAACAGGATGAACTTATGGTTGATTAAATTTTCCGGTCTTACTGTAAATGAATGACATTTTCCATCACAATTCAACATGGGATGATACTGTCTCACATCACAGCACAATGGTTGGAAGAGTTTTATGATTGTGCTTATTTGATGGTCTCTGATGAGCAGGGACGAGGGGTCATACAGGCTCCAACATATTTGGGATATCATATTCATTATACTTGAGAAGTGTGGAGAACAGACTTGATCACGTCGTGGAATTAAACTTTGAAGTTTCCCTGACCTGGCCAGCTGTGTTTAGACATGTCCCACCGGGAATTGGTGATATCTCTGATGAAGAAATGAGAGGCAGATGAAGCAGTCAGCATGGTAAGAGAATTATTATTATTTTTTTAATCAGAGAAAATATATCACGATTGTTCCTGGACAGAGGGTAGTTGGTGATTACCCTCTTGTTAATATTCAATAGTTTCAACTTTCACTCTGTTAAATTCCCAATGGAATCATTTTAGATTACTTGTCAATATACTTGCCAAACATTACTCCGTTAATCATCAGCACTCACAGGGAAATGGTAATTAGTTCGTTTTATCCTGATCTATGATGTCATTTCTGTTTTACAGTTCAATTGTTTTCATTGACATAGCATTTTGTGATCTGACCCTCAGCGTACTCTGTGTTAAATAAAATTAAAACATGTTTGCTTCTTTTTCAAAGAATGCATAAAAACAGTTGAGGGCACTCTGGTGGTGAAATTCAGCTCTAGTGCAGGTGCAAAGGGCTTGAGGTTGTGTAAGTTGACACTATTTGAGTTAAGCCCAAATGTAATTGTTGGGTTCTTTCATTTTTATTTTCGGAAACATTAAGGGTGGTCGGCTTCTTTACCCACCCTCGAAAAAAAAGGGGAAAAATGCAGTTTGTTTGCAGTTTCAGATGTGCTGGTATTTTTAGAGCAAAAGGGGGTATAGCTGGCTTTCTCTGATTGCCGGCTGTCAATTTTGGGTGGGAAATTTTAAAAGGTTGTTCAGATTGGGTCTGTAGAGTTGCCACAATAAAGGTTGCACTCTGCCGCTGCAGCTGAGACGCATCAGAAAAAGGGGCTGGGAGTCAACCTGAAAACTGATTACTGATGTTTGATTACAGCGTGTAGTGCTCACAAAATGTCTTACATGTGTCGTCTGACTTCCTCTTGGTTATACTTTCCTAACCTAGTAGCTTCAATGTGAATGAAAGGAAATGTAAACATACAGATTAAAATCTCATGCCTTTTAGCCTTCATAACTTTACATTTTCTTGTCAAATGACAGAGAAATAGATACATCTTATCAATAAAAAAAAGATAAAAAAAAAAGATCAGGTAGAGGACCCGAGCTGAAATGGGGACAGACACCACCCATGGAAGGCGGAAGTAGTCGCCGAAAAGGATGAATTTAGTACAACGAATAAAAAAAAGAGTTGGCTGGCAACCAGTCCAGGATGTACCCCCCAAGGAGAGTTGGGATAAACTCAAGCATACCTGCGAACCTTGTGAGGATACAATAATGCTCACCAAACTAGTTACCAGGCATGCACGTTTTCTTTTTTTTTTTTTTTTTTACTGTCCTCTCAATCAATCCTCCAGGCTAAGTTATGGTTAAACATATCCATAGGAGCCCACATTCTTTCTGAAGAACAAAAAATATTTCCCCACTATGACAGGTTCACTACTTTGCTATCCGCACAAATCTGGCATCATATTAATAATATCCATCCAATACAAACAGTCATAAATAACTGGAAATTGCAGTGTCAGCAAACAATTGTCAGTCTAGTTCAAAATACGTACTTCCACTGGTTATGAAACAACATGAAGAAAATAGATCTAAATTTCTTGAGGGTTATACGTTATTTTTGAGTCTTCTGTGTCCGTTATTCATCTTCCTTTTTGTCTCTCTTTCGCACTTTTAATTACCATGTTTTCCGGATGATATGGCGCTTCGGAGTAAAAGGCACAGCTTCAATGAAAGGCCTATTACAAAAATGTTTTCATGTCTTTAGACAAGTCAAATCAACTTTATTGTCGAATATGCTCTTGAAATTTCGTTCCTCTCAACCACATAAGAAAGAGGAGCCACTGCGGTACCCATCAACAGAGCAGTTAACATAAAACGACAAAATAATACAACACTGTAAGACAAGGACAGTCATGCAAACTTAACCACTTTTTCAGCATACATTTTGTTTTTTTGAAGCAGTTATACATGAAAGAGGGGAAAATCAAAATGTCTTTTCACCGGTGGATCAGAGATGTCATTGCTGAAAGTGTGTAGATGTCTGCTACAAGCTAAGTTTGAAAACAAAAAGATTGATATAAGGAGTGTCACATGATAAGATGCATAGAATAGCAGCTACAATAGTGGTTGCGGTTTGGTTATGCATCCACTAGATGGAGCAACGCTTTAGGAAATATAACACAATACAATACAACTTTATTTATACAGAGCTTTCACAACCATTGCAGCTCCAACAATGGTCCCTTAACTATCAGCCTTTGAGAAAATTGAATGATTTTAGGTTCATATTATCGTGCAAAAATATATCTTGCGTGCAAAGACAAATCATAGTCATGCAATTCATGCGACAAGAAATAGCATCCAGCTGAAAAAAACTGCTTATTTGAATCCTCAACCCTAGTATTATTTTAACCCATAAATTGATTTGTGTGTTCGTGATCTTTATGCAAAAACTGCACAGATTTTTCTCATGACGTTTGCTATCAATGACATATCCGATTTGTCCACATACAATGCACTCCCATGTGAGTCATTAATGTTACTGTAGTGTGTGTGTGTGTGTGTGTGTGTTTTTGTATATGTGTGTGTGTGTCTGTGTGTGTGTGCGTGTGCGTGTGTGCGTGTGTGTGTGTGAGTGAGTGTTCAGTCGAGAAAGCAAGCGCTAAAAAGGTCAGAGTATTTCACATCAACCACTGCTGGGAATGACCACCCAGTCCAGTCCATGTTGCCGGGGGATGGGATGAGACGGAATGTCAGGGTCCCCTTCCTCGACCTTGGCGATCAAGTCATATACATTCTAAGAATGTTGTTTTATGTTTTCTCCCTGTGATATTTTCTTTACAACTTTCATCGTTAGAAACCAGACATTTCAACCAACCAGGTGAGCCTTTCTGGCTGGCCTCTGTCAACCAAAACTTCCAGGAACTCTTTCACGTTCATAAATTTCTCAGGTGGGTTATTTATCACCCAAACCCTATTTTAACCACAATCTGTGCTATCTTATTCCTACAAACAGGTTTCATAAATCTGTTGTAAATATATTTTATCTCACACATTGGTTACAACATGGTTACATACAAAGTACTTGAAACGTTTGGGAGACCTAAATATATTCTAGTTGCCCAAACAGCTATAAAGCATGCAAGTCTACCCTTGACAGACACTTTAAAGTTTGGACCGGAAGGGCAAAGGGGAGAGATGGTGGGTGATCGTAGTTCAGGGAATAAAAGGGTCAAGTGTCAACAGAGGTTCCAAAAATAAACACCACAGAAGAATAGCACATTGTTCGATTTCAGTGACTTGGCAAACAGATGTGTGTGTGTGTGCGTGTGTGTGTGTGTGTGTGTGTGTGTGTGTGTGTGTGTGTGTGTGTGTGTGTGTGTGTGTGTGTGTGTGTGCGCGCGTGTGTGTGTGTATCTGTCTATATGTGTACAAAGTTGATATTGTGGCATTATTATTGAATGTGTCCGTCGTTTCTTGTCATTATTTCATATACAGGTAACATCCAATTTACGACCGGTGCGAGTTACGACCACCCATACTTACTACCACGACCTCCAGACCCTTTTTTGTCTACGGCTGGGACCGCTATCGTGGCAGTCCGGCAACGCTGTTGAGATCTGCAGCGTGTTTGCGATGCATTTGGTAGAATAAAGAATTGCCGTGCGTATTTGGGTCAGCAGAACGACACAGTAATAAAAATCTACAATACGAAATATAATATGATAAAAATGACACTAAATGTTATAAGATTTATAATTGAACTGTAAGCAGTTTGGTAAATAATAGTATTCAATAGAAAACATTCTTAAAACACAACAGATTGACATCATATACTGTTCTGTCGTGTAAACCTCGGGTCGGCCATTTTGAATGAAATTTTACTTAAGACCGTTTGAGTTACGACCGTTTTGACGGTACGGAACCCCTAAGTCGGATGTTACCTGTATACACAAACACACATTCCTACATATATAGACAAGTTGGGTCTTTGTTTGAAAATGTTTAACAAATATATAGCACTTAGCATTTCAGAATCATCCTTCAGTTATTAAGCAGAAAATCTCAATTTCAGACACAGTGATAGATTTGAAGAGACATAATTCATGGGATATTCAAAAATCGCAGTCAATGCCTGCTGAAGTCTGGAGCCCATGGACATCACCAAATGTTGAGAGTGATGATTTTTGGCAATATTTTGAATGGCATTGAATTAAAGTTTGTATTAAGTATTGATTTATCTTAATTCCTATTCAAAATCATTAAAAGCTTCCCTTGCACACAAATGCGTGTGTAAGGGATCTAGCAATGTTTATGTTTGCCCATGTACATGATGTTACTCTCTGCAGTAACAGTTAAAAGATGGCTGTTAGGCGCTGACTGATATGCCAGACCTGGTATAACTGCTTATTGGTTTAAGCATGTTGCAAAATTTCAAAGTGGTCATCCATTGCAGTGCTTACTGGGAAAAATGGGCACCCTTGCATTAGGCCAACAGTATGAGGACTGGCAGAAGATGAAAATGGGACTTTACCAGGGGTCAGCTCTGAGACCCTTCTTATTCGCTATGGTGATGGACAGGCTGACAGACGAGGATAGACAGGAAACTCCATGGACTATGATGCTTGCAGATGATGATTGTCATTTCTCGTGAGAGCAGGGAACAGGTGGAGGAGAAACTAGGAATGAAGAAGTTTGCCTTGGAAAGGAGAGGAATGAAGGTCAGTCACAGCAAGATGGAGTGTGAATGAGAGGGACACAAGAACAAAAGTGAGGTTACTGGGAGAAGAGCACTTGAATAGAAGAATAGGAGAACAGGAGAATAAGCACTTGGGGTCAACTGCCCAGAGCGATGGAGGATGTGGAAAAGAGGTGAAGCGTTTGTTGCGTCACACTTGTGTATGATTTTGAAGTGCGCTTTTCAACCCTTTCATGTCTTTCAATTCCTTGATGTCCTTGATGTGCGTCTCACCCTGATGCATAGCACACGCTTGAAAATTGTATAAAAGGAGCTGTCGCGGGACAGAGAGATTGGGCGAACCACGGGGCAGAATAATCTCCGACTCATCTCGGACTCACGCCCGGCTTGCGCCGGGCGTCGGACGGATATCACGGCACGACTTGCTCGACTCCACGCCGCGATCAAGCTCTGTGCATCACCTGCCTGGGAGATCTGACAACGAACCTACTTACAAATAAAGAGAACCATCAAACTCTTTACGTTTACCGGCAAGTTGGAACGGCTGAAGAAAGGTGTCAGATGTGATTTGTTAGGTTAGGGTTATGGTAAAATGGTGGTGAGACCAACTGTGGTGTTTGGACAAGAGGTGGTGGTAGCAGAGATGGAGGTAGCAGAGAGGAAGATGTTGAGGTTTTCTTAGGGAGTGATCAGGTTGAAAAGGATCAGTAATGAGTATATCAGAGGGACAACTCATCTTACGTGGTTTGGAGAGAAAGTCAGAGAGGCCATACTGAGATGGTTAGGACATGTCCCGAGGAGAGAGAGTGAATATATTGTGAATAGGACGTTGAGCCTTGAACTGTCAGGCTGGAGACCGAAAGGAAGAACAAAGAGGAGTTTTATGGATGTTGTGAAAGAGGACATGATGGTAGCTAGTGTGAGAAAAGAGGATGCACAACACAGGGTTAGATGGATGCAAACTGAAGGGAAAAGCTAAAAGGAAAAGAGGAAGATCTGTGAGATTGCAACTGACATCTGGTCATCTGCTGCAACAGCAATGACTGCTTAGCCAACAAAAACAGCAACACCATACTTGTTGCAAATATCTTCCCGGCCAACACCCACAGTTTTTTAAAAAATTCTAATATGCCACAAATGAAAGCTGGAAGGCCGCAGATGTTGTTGATGAGATGTTGTTATAGCACACACATTTCAATGTATGGCTGTATCACCTTTTGAACCACGTATCAGAATCAGAATCAGAAAACCTTTATTCGTGCCACAATGGGGAAATTTGCCGTCCACAGCAGCAATTGAAAAGGGATGGTGTTGGGGTGGGGGTGAAAGGATAGAAAACAAGATATTCTAAGCATAACAAAATAAAAATGTCAACTGTATACTGTGCAAATGTAAATGTGCAAAACCGTTCCATAAAAAACTGTACATAGTGCAAGAATAAGAAATGCATTTTGATATATTGCATCAACCCATATTTACAAGTGTCCAGTTTTTTTTTTTGTTTTTTTTTTTCACATGTGATCATTGAGAATTGCAAAGCCTGACAGCAGTCGATAGAAACGAGCGGCGGTACCTTTCCTTCTTGCAGCGCGGGTGTAATAGTCTCTGGCTGAAGGACCTACCCAGTGCTGTCAGGGTGGGCAGGAGGGGGTGGGAGGGGCTGTCCATCATAGCCTTTAGTTTAGCTAGCGTCCGTCTGTTGCCCACCTCCTCCAGAGAGTCCAGCGAGCAGCCCAGGACAGAACTTGCCCTCTTGACAAGGCGCTCCAGTCTTTTCCTGTCCCGGGTGGTGATGCTGTCTGACCAGCAGACAATTCCATAGTGGATGGCTGAAGCCACCACAGAGTCATAGAAAGTCTTTAGGAGTGACCCCTGAACTCCAAAAGATGCGCCATGTGCGATTGGGCTTTTACTATGGCTGTCATAATGACTTTGGGAAATGCAGACATAAACTCAATTTGTAAAATACAGTTTTATATGTATTTGATAACGGCGGAAAACAATTCAGTAATAGATAAGTATGCAAAAAGTGATTTTTTTAGTGTTCAAAATCCGACTTCTGGGGAAAATGTGTCATTGCTTAATTATATCACCGTGGGATTATTGCCTGTTTCCCAGAGCTTCTTCAGTCCCACCCGAATCCTTTTTAACCGTGTGGAAAAGAGGCTTAAAACACATGGCTACATTGTGAAGAAACTGGAGCTCAATCATGAACTTACTCATCTGCTGCCATTCATGTTCAAACGTGTGTGTGCTGAAGTTTGACACTATGTCGGTCAGGACTTTGGCATGTCCCTCTTCAAAAGAACTGCTAATTAAAAGCCATTAGAGTTTTTTTTAAACTGCTCAGCCTTCTAACCGGATGTTTAATGCAGACTTGAAGAACTATGGACTTATTGTATGGATGCATGTGGTGAATTTGTAAAATAATTACACCTTGAAAGAAGTATCACAAATCTGAAGGTTTGATGACGAAAAAAACAACTTTTGCTTGTAAAAGCTGTCCATAAAAACAAACATTTAAAGGCAGTGTGGGTTGTGCGAATGTTCAAAAGCATAAATGTAAGCCTGGGCGAAGCATGTTTTCATGAGTATACTACTCTATACTGCAGCATACAGTAAATGTGAGCTTCATGTGGCCTGTGGTTTGAGTCTTTTAATATCAAACAGATGTTAAAACAGTTTTGCCTTCAAGGTGATAATACATAGATAAGTGGATTCAGTCTTGCAGGAAAGCCATATTGATGCTCGAGTGTGTGACCCGCCTCATTTAAAGAGAATGAGAGAAGCAACTTTGTCCTTGATTGAAGTCGGCAAAAACCACACTCACAGTGGCGCAGCTAGATGCTAGTTTGGCAGCTAAATGCTATCTTGGTTCAGTTCAATAGCTGTAGACCATTCAAGACACTCACCATGACACTTAACCAATTTCCCTGTGCTGTTTTACGTTGGATCTGAGCAATACATTCGTTCAACCGCGCACATCATTACACAATCATTACACAGATGCATGTCTGTGTAATGATTATATATACTACATGTAAACCTACAAACATTTAATGGCACTATAATATTGAAGAGATGTAGTGAAAACTAATAGTTTGAAAATGAGTCCTTCCTACTTATTTTTTTTTATTACATGCATTAAACCCAAGTGTGCCAATCCTATTCATGAGACTCAATGACGTAATTACCTCAATGGTGGAAAGACTCAAATCACACTCAAGTGTTTACAAGCCCAGCATTTGCAGGAATTTCATGGCATTGAACTGAAGAAATGACGACAGTCTTGAAGAATTTAAAAGAGCCTTTCTGACTTTTTTGTCTGTATATTGAATCTGATAAGAAGCATCTGTTTCTTTTTTTCCCCAAAGGTGCAGTTGGACACTGACACCTACTGGTACAATGATACCTCAAAGTATCAACTTTGCTGAAGATGATCAGTGTTTGAAATTCACATTTGTATATTTTTTTAATTTTTATTAATGTATTTTTTTGGGAGGAGTGCAATTTCTGATCAATTTTTCAGCCTTTAGGTTAAGGTGTATGATTGCTCCAAGTACTGTACATTAGGAATGACTAGAAGAATTCATATCATTTAAAGATCTCTCCAAAAGTAGTTTATTTGTTGTTGTTTCTCCACATATCCATCCACACATTGATTGTCCATATCTCCGCCTGACCACAAACCCCTCTTATTCCGCATATGACATCATCCCTCAACCCTGTGGAGCCGATTATCAGATGGTGAGCCTCTTTGGTTCCCCCGGAGATTCCGTCATTTCTCGTTTTCTGCCTGCTCACCTGATATGTTGACTTAAAGAGTCTGTCTACAGCTTTCCTCCATCAGTCACTTCGGCCCCTGACCTTTTAAAAGATTTAAGGAAGCAAAGAATAACAAATAGAAGGCCTGTTAAGTTGCGCATGACTTAGTCTGGCATGCTGCCCTGCTTCTCAGTATTTGTGTGAAACCACATACGGGACACAGTCACAGAGGTATTGCTCTTTTGTCTTGGACTGTGCAGATTTTGCCCTTTATGCATCATGAGGGGCGGCCCGGTAGTCAAGTGGTTAGCACACGGGCTTCACAGTGCAGAGGTCGCCGGTTCGTGCAGAGGTCGCCGGTCCGGCCTCCCTGTGTGGAGTTTGCATGTTCTCCCCGGGCCCGCTTGGGTTTTCTCCAGGTCCTCCGGTTTCCTCCCACATTCCAAAAACATGCATGGCAGGCAGATTGACCACTCCAAATTGACCACTCCAAATTGTCCCTTGGTGTGAGTGTGTAGGAATGACTGTTGTACGTCTTTGTGTGCACTGCGATTGGCTGGCAACCAATTCAGGGTGTCCCCCGCCTCGTGCCCAAAGACAGCTGAGATAGGCTCCTGTACCCCCGCGACCCTAATGAGTAATAAGCGGTACGGAAAATGGATGGATGGATGCGTTATGAGCAATATAAGACACTCAAAAGAGAAACTTCTCAACTTACTTCTGAAATACTTTTCCAGTTGTTTTATATTTGAAAACACATCAAACCTATGTGTAAAAGACAAAGGTCGGCTTTCAAAACGAAAACAAAAGAAAAACAGTTGTGTTTCTGTCACATCTCGTTGCCATCCGGGGCGCGCCCCGCCCCTCCTGTCACCTCCTCCGCCAATCTTGGGAGACGGCCCCTCCAATCATCATTCACCTGGGTTCCCACAGCTGATTGTCATTCACTGATTGTGCCTCCTGACTATATCTGTCTGCCGCTCACTACCGTCTCCGTCGAAGTATTTTTGGTCATTGCCGTTTCCACTTCCGTGTTGCCAGGTCTGCTGTCATTTAGTTATCTTCCTCCACTCTTCCCTGTTTGTTATTATTTGATGCATGTTCCAGTAAAGACTCTTGATCCATCCAAGCCTGTCACGCCGTGTATTTCGGGTCCTACCCTATCGCCAAGAGTCCGTCGCTCGAGTTCTGCCTCCTTGCACTCGAGCATCGTCACACAATACTCCGACCACCCATGGACCCCGCCGGCGATGACAGGTATTTTGCCGCCCTTGTGCAAGAGGCGGAGCGTTCGAGCCAGCTGGCCCAGGCGATTGAGGAAATGCGCTACGCCACTTCCTCGCTGGCTCAACGCCTCAAGGAGATGGAAACATGCATCGCCACCCTCACTGTTCCTTCCCCCCCGCCCGTGGGCAGGCGCACTCCCCCGCTACCCCAACCCTCACGCTACGCAGGCGAAACCGAGCGCTGCGCTCAATTCCTCATGCAGTGTGCACTCGTGTTTGAACAACATCCTGACGCCTACGTTAGCGATGAGGCTAAGGTAGCCTTCATCACCAGCCTGCTCGCGGGTGAAGCCGAAACATGGGTGCTGGCGGTACGAGAGTCCCGACCGGAGCTGTGCGCCTCGTATCCGGACTTCGTAGCCGAGATACGCCGGGTGTTTCACCATCCAGTGACGGAGGTCGAGGCGGAAGGGAGAATCCTCGACTGCGTCCAAGGGGCCCGTTCGGCCGCAGAATACTCCGTCGCTTTCCGGATCCAGGCCGCTGGCAGCGGCTACGGCGACCGAGCGTTGAGGGGGGTGTTTCGTCGCGGCTTGAATTCCGACCTAAAGGACGAGTTGGCTACCCGCGACGCCGGCACCACCTTCGACGACCTCGTCGAGATTGTCATCGGCTTGGATCATCGTCTCCGAGAGCGGCGAAAGGAGCTGAGCGACCGACGGCCCGAGGTACCCCGAAGCCGACCTCGGTCGACCACACCCGGCAGCGACCGCGCGCAGCCCCAGGAGGGACTCCTTGAACCTATGGTGATAGGGGGGGGAGACGACCGCGCCAACCCGAGGGTTCGTCGCACCCGAGGCCCCCAGCCTAGGACCCACGGCCAATGTAAGTCCCCGCCGAAACGGCGTCCGTTCGGGGCTAAGTCCACTACACGAGTCACACGGTTGGAGCTGGAAAGTGAACTATTTGGCCCCTCCAGCTCCCAAAGAGTGCGGGCACTAGTGGACTCGGGGGCCGACGGGTGCATCATCGACCCCCACTTGGCCGACCTTTTGGGCTGCCAACTTATAGATCTCCTTCCCCCTAAGGAGATCGTCGACCTGGATGGCCGATTATTAGCCCGGGTCACCCACCTCACGGCCCCACTTAAGCTCCGAGTGGCAGGCAACCATGTGGAGCACCGCCAATTTTTTGTTATGCCCTCCCGGAACGCGCCATTGGTCTTGGGTCTCCCCTGGCTCAAGGCCCATGACCCATCCATTTCTTGGGAGGGCCCCACCATTCAGGGCTGGAGCCCCTACTGCTACGCAAACTGCCTGCGGTCGGCTACGGCAGGGCGTAACCCCTCCCGCGGTGGCCCGCCCGAGGCCATCTGCCTCAAAGGCGTGCCACATTGCTACCACGACCTGCGGGAGGTGTTCAGCAAAGACAACGCCCAATCCCTGCCGCCCCACCGACCGTATGACTGTGCTATTGACTTGCAGCCAGGGGCTCCATTACCGGACTCCAGACTTTACCACATTTCACAACCGGAACGGGAAGCCCTGAGCACTTACATAGACTCCTCTCTAGCGGCGGGACTCATTCGCCCGTCGCGTTCCCCGCTGGGCGCAGGGTTTTTCTTTATCGACAAAAAGGACGGATCCCTGCGCCCATGCGTTGACTACCGGGGCCTGAACGACATCACCATCCGCAACAAATGCCCTCTCCCCCTCATGGATTCGGCCTTCGCGCCCCTTCAGTCCGCCACCATTTTTTCAAAATTCGACCTTCGCAGCGCCTACCATTTGGTCCGAATCCGTGAGGGGGATGAATGGAAAACAGCCTTCAAGACACCTTTAGGGCACTTTGAATACCTGGTGATGCCGTTCGGGCTCACGAACGCGCCTGCCGTATTCCAGAATTTGATAAATGATGTGCTCAGGGACTTCCTCAATGTTTTTGTTTTTGTTTACCTAGATGACATTCTTATTTTTTCTCGCTCTGCAGAAGAACACCGGCAACACGTCCGACGGGTCCTGGCGCGGCTCCTGCAAAACCGGCTCTATGTGAAGGCAGAGAAGTGTGACTTCCATGTCCGCTCTCTGTCGTTCCTGGGGTTTGTTGTGGAGCAGGGGCAGCTCAGGGCCGACCCCGCCAAAACCAAAGCGGTGGTAGAATGGCCGATCCCAAGGACGCGCAAGCAGCTTCAGCGGTTTTTGGGGTTTGCCAACTTCTACCGCCGCTTCATTCGCGGGTATAGTCAGAAGGCACTCCCCCTCACTAACCTCACGTCCACCAAGCTCCCTTTCAGGTGGACTCCCGATGCTGAGGCGGCTTTCAACCGCCTCCGTCGTGCCCTCACCAACCCCCCTGTTCTGCGTCATCCCGACCCGGAGCTCCCGTTCACGGTCGAGGTTGACGCATCCGAGTCCGGAGTAGGGGCCGTCCTTTCCCAGCGCTCTCCCACCGACCAGAAGCTACGCCCATGCGCCTTCTTCTCCCGCCGACGAACATCGTGTCGGACCGGGGACCGCAGTTCGTGTCCAAGGTATGGAAGCGTTTCTGTCGGTCCCTAGGGGCATCGGCGAGCCTGTCGTCTGGTTACCACCCCCAGACCAACGGACAGACGGAGAGGAAGAACCAGGACCTGGAGGCGGCCCTCCGGTGCGTGTGCCTCCACAACCCGGCGTCGTGGGCCCTGCACCTACCCTGGGTGGAGTACGCCCACAACTCCCTGGTCTCCGCAGCCACAGGTCGGTCCCCATTCATGTCCGCCTGTGGCTATCAGCCGCCCTTGTTTCCCACACAGGAAGGCCAGGTGGAGGTCCCGTCTATCGATCATCACCTCAGACGGGCCCACAGAGTCTGGAAGGAGACCAGGGACGCCCTGTCACGCACCGCATCCCGGAACCGGCGGGTGGCAGACCGCCATCGGCGGCAAGCACCCAGCTACCAGGTCGGGCAGGAGTCTGGCTATCCACGAAGGACCTTCGGCTGGCAGGGTCCTCGGCCAAGCTGGGCCCACGCTTCACGGGTCCCTTCCCCATCGAGGCCATCCTCAGCCCGGTCTCGGTGAGGCTCCGGCTCCCACCCACCATGCGGATCCACCCCGTGTTTCATGTTTCCCTCCTCAAGCCAGTGGAGACCAGCCCCTTAGCCCCCACGCCCGCCCCCCCACCTCCCCCCCCGGATATTGGACGACGGACCAGTCTACACCGTGCGGGAGATACTGGACTCCAGGCGCAGGGGCAGAGGAGTGCAGTACCTGGTCGACTGGGAGGGCTATGGACCTGAGGAACGTCAATGGGTCCCACGTTCCTGGATCCTCGACCCATCCCTCACCCGGGCGTTCCATGCGGCTCACCCATCCAAACCTGGTGGGCCGCCGAGAGGCGTCCCTTGAGGGGGGGGCACTGTCACATCTCGTTGCCATCCGGGGCGCGCCCCGCCCCTCCTGTCACCTCCTCCGCCAATCTTGGGAGACGGCCCCTCCAATCATCATTCACCTGGGTTCCCACAGCTGATTGTCATTCACTGATTGTGCCTCCTGACTATATCTGTCTGCCGCTCACTACCGTCTCCGTCGGAGTATTTTTGGTCATTGCCGTTTCCACTTCCGTGTTGCCAGGTCTGCTGTCATTTAGTTATCTTCCTCCACTCTTCCCTGTTTGTTATTATTTGATGCATGTTCCAGTAAAGACTCTTGATCCATCCAAGCCTGTCACGCCGTGTATTTCGGGTCCTACCCTATCGCCAAGAGTCCGTCGCTCGAGTTCTGCCTCCTTGCACTCGAGCGTCGTCACAGTTTCTTGCGCACAACATCTGTATCTACTGTACATAAAAATAACTCAGAAGTGATTTTGTTCTCCAGTTTGACAGAACATTTTGGTAAATGTATTAATGTCCTGTCTTGTCCTGAGAAGAAAGGCCTCCGCGGCTATAGTCAGTCTCTGCATGAAGGCAAGTAGTAGGAGCCTCCAGTCAATGCTTAATGGTAATCCCCCGCAGCTCAACCCATGGAGAGCGCACATTGTTAAGAAATGACGCTCATGGTGACATCATCATGCTCTGACCAGAGCGGAAGACCTGCGTCAACCAAATTCTGAAATTACGGATAGATTGAATTGCTTGGCTGGCTATCAGGCAGGCCGACTGAAAAAAATATCAATGTGTCGATCCAATTATTAACTTTAGCAATGTGTTTTAATTGTTTTTTTAGGTTGTTACAGCCTCTCACAATATTATATCTATCTACGGACGGACAGACGAGCGGGGGACGGATGGATGGCCAGACAGACAGACAGAGCATTTTGGGAAGCTTCAATCACATAACAGAACATTTTCAAATGTTCCCTGCTCTCACGAGAATTTCAAATTCTCCAGATGTGAATGTCGTCGCCGGCCGCACTGACGTACTTCCGTTGAAGTAGGTCACCTCGAGATAGACAACATCAACGGTAAACTGCCACCGCTTCAGGCAAGCAATTACTTCTCTGAGCCATTTCATGAGTCTGATTTAATGTAGACTGACCAAAGCCAAATGAGGTCATCCTTTTAAATGCTGATTACCGGCAACACTATTTCCTGCTAGATGGTGATTATTTCTACACATGCATACCAATACATGTGTTTCACACAAATGTTCTAGTTGCAAAACGTCCTGCACAATAACAATGTTATTGCCAGACCAAAGGCCCGGACAGGCTGAAATAAGAAGACAGGTTTTCCAAAAACCCAAAATGCCTTAATTTCTCTCACAAATAGTAATGTTTGTCACCGTGTGTGCTTTGGCATATACTTAAGCCCTCACAGCATGCATACCTTCTCCCTAAGTGTCAATAAAACAGCTTCGCAGCCATGCAGACGCACACCCACTATAAACGTAAGAGAGGCCAGGAAGTGCTAAGTCGACAGCCTGATGTATTGTTTTTAGTGGAGAAATATGATGAGCAAAGAGATTTGTCGTTCTGGACCTGCCTTTCGGGGGCCTGTTTTTAATGAGTGGAAAGTGAAGGCTCGGGAGCTGAATTTGCATGCAGGGCTTGGAAACTAATCATGAATCCCAGTGGGCAGTGGAAAAGAAGCAGGCAGAAATTCAAAGATGCAAGATTTACTGCTGTCAACACAAAGTTTTCACACATGTATGGAGAAGGAGCTCGTTTCATGACATCATTTGTATGCTTCAAGTCATCACAATGTTTTGAACAATTGTTTCCTCAGTGGCTCTCAGCAACGTTCATTTTGTAGGTGTCTTGAACGGTGTGTTGTTTTACAAAGCATGATGATGTCATCAGTCTTTGGGTCAATCGAGGGAAACCGCATTGAGTGAGAATGATGTCACGACTTCTCTCTGCTACCGCTTTGTCAAGAAAACAGCAGAATGAGAGGCTGTTCATCTCATTATCACATTAGTATGGTTTCACCACATTTGGCGATAAGCAGAAGCTATAACTCCTTGCAAATTAGAAACAGTAACAACCCGAGTCTCCTCTCATAGCAAAACCTGCACATAGTACTTGGAGTGACTGATTGTCCTGCATCTCTTCACTTGGAATGACATCCATATCATTTTCATTTTTTTAAATAATTATGATTTCCCAGGGAGAAAGATTCCAACAAGGTTTAGTTGGGATACAATAAAGCACAGTGGAATTCCAAGGAGCATGCAAAAAAACGGAATTAAGTGGGTGTGATTGAAAAGCGTGATGGCAGGTTGTGCAAAGGAAAGGAAAATAATGGCTCCATTGCATCAGTTATTGTGGAATCCATTCCTTCGGAAGACCAGATGCGACTGACTAGACTTAGAGCTTGGTTTAGATTATCTGTTCAAGTTCATCCCGGAGATTCTTGAGGGCTCAAGTTCCTCCAGAAAGCTTCATGCACTCAGTCAGAAGCACACAAGTGCCAGTGTGTCACCCATGACATTTCATTGGTTAGCTTTCCAGTGGCCCGTAGATTGATTTATTGATTGATTGAATATTTTTTTTTGCAAAACAACCGGCACAATGACTCAATTTTATTGCCAGACCAAAGTCCCGGACAGCCTGAAATAAGAAGAAAGGTTTTCTGTCAAAAAAGTCCCCACATTTTTCTTGGGAGCAGAGATGATGGTGAACAATTTTAAAAGGCTAGGAATTCCTACAGCTCCAACGACCTGTTGAAGTACTGCGTGAAGACTGAAGAAACCGTATCACCACAGACGTTAAGGCAGTGGAGGTAAACACAGTTGAGACCAGGTGCTTTGGTGACTTGAAGGGCATCTCACATTCTGCTCATGAATACTCTAAATAGCAGGACTTCCACATCATGAATTGGCACATGATAAATATCGGCACATATAAGTATAAATGATATGAACGAGACTGGGGAAATAGAATCCGTGATTATTCATTAGTCCACCCACCAAAGTTTTCATCCAGTAGCTATTTTTAAGACCGCATTGCATCCAGATTTTTTTTTTTCTGTTGCATACTTGTTCCTGGTTTGTTTTACTTCTCCAAATTGGTCCGAAACCACACAACTATATATTAATGTTTCTCTTCCAACTCCTGAATTCAACCCCCTTTTGGGTGCCTCACTTTGTAGAACAGATGTAAATAGGTTTGCCTTGAGATTGACCTCATTCTTGAGGTTTGGCATCAGATTTTTGACACATTTATACCAGCAATAATATGATTGAACTCGAATCTGCCAAAAATACAGCACATATATTTACAATCTGCAAAATTTGACCATTGTAGCCAATATGATCACAGCATAACACTTAAATGTACGGCCCTCAAACACTCCACCATCTGACATTCCTCTCTCTGAATGAAATCCATGAATGTGCAAGCAGATTCTGGAAAATATGTTTCCAAATGTCTGTACTGGACTCTGCGGTGCAGTGAAGGACCAGGAGAGTTCTATTTGTATTTTACCGTGAAATAAAGCCATACCTGCTACGGTCTGCAACAGGTATTGCAATTAGATGACAAATAAATCTCAGTGAGGCAGACAGGGGTAGCAGAGATTTAGGGCAAAAAGGAAATCCGGTGCGTGTGCATCTGGTCAGTAGCTCAACTTAGCGGATGTATAAGTGTGTGGCTTTAGTATTACCCAGCCAAGGACTTGCAATATTCTTATGGGACAGTTTAAGATAGATTTAGCTCAGTCATGGCAGGTTGATTTTAATTTTATAATGTCATAAAAGCACATCAGCAGCACATGCGGCATTTTTTTTCCTCCTTTGAACAGTTACATAACAGGTAACTTCCTCATGAAGAAGTCATTGAATAGTAGGAGGCCATATTGTAAGTACAATAAACTCATCTGTTCTTCTTTTGGGGAGACCCTCACTTCAATCCTCTGGGCGGATCTGTTGACCTTCATTGCGCTAAAGTGTAGTCGAGGGAGCCAATGGACACATAGGTTTTCCGCAATAAGAAAAATCACCACTGTAAAGATTGCTGTCAAAGTACGGTGTGCCGCTCATGAGCTGTAAATATACCTTTTCGTTTGTGGAGGAGATAGAGCGGGTCCATGTGGAGTCAATCCCCCCACGTGAGTCTGTAAAAGCAAGGTAAGGGATATTCAAAACATAAACCAAACCAAATATGGTTTTGGTGATATCAAATAATAATATTCACAATAATTTCAACAGTGTATTTGATTAATTTGTGCCACTAGTAGGGATACAATGTGAAGTAGTATTACAGATTCAGATTGTATTACCACATTTAGCGCCTCGATTAGAGTAGAAGTAAACTCTCAACAAGTAGAACTTCGCGAAGTGGTCTTGATTTTCTCATTACAGATGTATGTCAACAAAATAAAATTTTCAGGAAAAAAATGTTTGGTTTAGAATGCTAGCATACATCCTCAATGTAGTTGCTGCTATTGCTTTGCAATAGGAATTTTAAACTTGCCAAATTCGAGTTGTACTCCCTATGATTATTATTTGGTGGGTTTGTTGACTTATCACTTCCACTGATCTGTACGGAATATATAATTCCTACTTGGCTTTCCAATAAGACATGAAAGTTAAAAGTAATTACATTTTCTGTTCTTGTATTCATAAAAGTGCCATTTGTTTACATTTTCTAAAATGGAAACGGTGCATTGAGTTGTCTCCATAGATCTGTGGCTTCCTTTGCCAATATCATGATAATACAGCTAACCGTGATAATTTCCGACAGTAAAACCATGATCTGAAATGTTCATGTGTTTCACATCGAGTTGGCAATATTGAGGTTGGAACAAATATCTTTGCGTGATTTCATTCATCCACATGATTCACTTTTGCCGCTCATTAACGGGCGAACAAGCTGGTGGTCTGACAAGGCACCGATCATCAATAGAGGACACAACTGCAGCCCCCAATGCTCCATCCTCTTTAACATATGTCATGGCCGGCTCACACGCATTGGAGTCTTGAGGTCGGAAGATGGGAAAAAAATGGTTTTACATCAGACAACCGCAAATCATTGCCGGTCAAGCAGGGTCCAACCATCACTTGCATTACATGTGCAGTCGCACACGCATACACACCACAGTCAGAGCCCCCTGGATTAACGTATGGATAAAGATAGGGGAAGAGAGACTAGAAGAAATATTTGAGGGAGTGAGGTGATCCATTGAAGCAATTACAAGCTTTGGGCCTCAGACTTTCCATGACTCCATCTGGTCTTCACCATGGAGTGGTCTCCATGACATTTCCAGGAAAGGGGCCTGGGACAGGGAGATGGCGGTTTCTGATACAGATCAATAGCTACAAATCCACTTTTGAGTGTGTGTGTGTGTGTGTGTGTGCGTGTGTGTGTGTGTGTGTGTGCGTGTGTGTGTGCGTGTGTGTGTGTGTGTGTGTGTGTGTGTGTGTGTGTGTGTGTGTGTGTGTGTGTGTTTTGGGGGGTTTTGGGGGCTATCTATATAGATTGATATATTTATGAAAAAAAACTTGCAGGAGTACACTGGAAAAACCAACAAAAATACACAAGGTCCAGAAAACCACAAGGAAACAAAATAACAACCCCCCCAAAAAAAACAATGAAAAAAAACTATAACCAAATGAAAACATGACAGAAGTTAAAGGACAACCGACGTCACTTTTTTGTTTCCTAACTGACATCAGAAAAACTTTTTAGAGCATCTAAAATACCGAAAACATGCAGTACAATATTTTGATTCAAATGCAAAACACCAATAACAATGACTTAAAGTGTCCAAAATCTGCAAAAAATTGAGCTGCGAATTGGGCATTTTCAGAAAGTCTTGCAAGCAAGCCATCTTGCATTGCTGGAGAATCAAAACAATGGCTTCAGATTCGGAAAATATGCTTTCTTGTTACACATCCAGTTATGAATATATTTCAAATAGTCCTGAAGAGGAAAGCATACATGTTTGCAATCGATTAAATAATTTATTCTGTGCCATTTTGAGGCAACATTGGGGGTAAATGTCTCACCCAAAAAGAGGCAGAAAATGGCCACCGAACTGTTGTGAGGAATGAATCAGCCCGTTTCCACAGGCTGATAAATTCCTTCCATGTAGCCTGGACGCCCTCTTCTGGCTCTTTCTGGTGCAACACGAGGTTTTCAGACCAAACAAGCATTGACGTGATGGAAGGACTGCTACAATGTGTCTTTTTTTTTCGGTTAGGGCCGTTCCTTCAGTGACATCACGTACGGACTCATCACCAACTCAAAAACAAGACTTCCAGAATATTCAGCACTATATAAATATAGCTATATGCGTTGGAATCTTTGTAAAATATGCTCAGTTGAAGCCATTTTACAAATTATGGACACAACTTGTCCAGAGACGTCGGTTGTCCTTTAACAGGCGCACACTCACAATCTAGACTGACAAAACTCAAGGAACAAAATACAAGACAGATGAGAACATGAGAAACACGTGGACAAGACACATGGGGTTGAGGGAGCTGATTGGGATTTGGATGATGAGAACAGGTCAAGACAAAAAGTGCACATGAAGGAACAGCACCGGGCGGGCGGACGGACGGACAGACGGAGAGATGGACGGATACACGGACTGATAGAAGGACAGACGGATGGACAGACAGAAGGATAGAGACAGAGAGAGAGAGACAGAGAGAGAGACAGAGAGAGAGACAGAGAGGGAGGCACGGACAGACAGACAGATAGATAGATAGATAGATAGATAGATAGATAGATAGATAGATAGATAGATAGATAGATAGATAGATAGATAGATAGATAGAAGCACCAGCACAGAGGCATGACACAAAGGCATTGCTAGAGTGCTTTACGAAGCTGCTTTGAATGCCACTTGCTCCATCGGACCACAATTACTCTTAGGCTGACTCTAACCAGTCCATGGTTGGCAGTCTACGTCAACAGGGTAAGGCTCTAGCTCCCCCACCGGCCTTCGCGGTATATGTGCAACACAAAAGTCATGAATTGATTGTATTTTTCCGGGAAGCAAAAAAATCTGACTGTTATACTTTCTCCTATTTTAAAATCAAAGTTATCTTTCTAGGAAACATAATGTGTGCCTCTCATTTGGAGTAATAATCTCTGGGCGTGTTAGTTGTACAATCTGACAGCCTTATGTAAGCCTGGACACTACTTCGCTCTTTCAACTAATACCTTTTCGCTGGAGCGCCATTGTTGACCTGCATGACATTGAGCTAAACTTGGCTTCATTTCATGCCAGACTGTGTAAAAAAGGAAAATCGTGTCTGCCAATGCTCAACCATGCTTGATGTTTTTTACATATGTAGGCTCCCCAAGTAGAGGCTGTAAAATCTATTTAGGTCAGAGCTCTAACATTTCAACTGGTGTTCCTTGTCTCAGCAGTTTAAATGGATTGGATTGGATTGGATTGGATTTGCCTTTATTAGTCTCACAGTGTAGAAATTTAAATTTCACAGAAGCAAAGTTATGAAAGAAATGAAAGTAGAAAAACAAAACACAGGAGCTGCTGGAAAGGCAGCCACTCTCGCGGCGCCGTCTTGAAGTCAAAAGAACAAAAAATGGGTGACTTTATTTGTCTCCAATATGTTTCGGACCTTTTCAATTCTCCATGTTTTATCAGATAGAAAGAAGACACCGCGAACAATGATACACAGTTGTTAAACAAAAACAAACAGCTGTAGGTGTTGGTCATCATGTTGTTTTACTTCTTGATATTGACAGATGTGCTTGTTTTGAATAATAGGCTGATTCAAGTTTTATTCAATGAATAAAATACACGTCAGAGTGCTACACCGTGTCGGAAAATGGCACAATAAACTTTGTTTGGCACAAAGACAGCCCAAGTCTGCCTGAGATAAACCTGTTTTTAATCCGTCTTTATTTATGTTACTGTCTTCCATCGGACACAAATCTAAAATGTAGCATTTTTGTATCATTTATTTGATCAAATTTGCAGTGGCTTGTCCCAATTACCAAAAGACATTTTCCAAGGAAAATAATATTTGACTCAGAAAATGTCTCATATGAGGCCGCACATTATGCAGTAAATCAAGTGTCTGCAGGAAGGAGGTACTAAACTGGACATGTTTCCAGGTACAGCGGTCGTTACACAAACTCACTGCTGGAGAATATCCGTGGCAGCACTGAACCAAGTTTCCTCATGTGGATTTCAGATGTCTGAAGCTACCAATTCAACAATTCCTAATTCAGTATTGTAGCGGCAGCAAGAAAGACTTGGCCTTTCCAAGCAAATGTGTCTGCTCATCGCCACAGAATTAAGATGTTGATATTATGTCGGCTGACAAAGTAGGGCAGCTAGGCTTGGGCTGCATTTATAGGATGACGTGAGCCTGGAATATCCAAACCTTATTGTTGTGATTACGAGAACAATTGACAATGGACAATTGAGCCATATCATAATAACGGGTATCGTACTAACCGGAACTAATTATATCATAAAGGACTAGAAATTTTGGGAAAGGAGTCCAAGATGGCACCCGAGTAGGCAGCCGTCAGCAAGTGCTCTGATGAGCCTTGCTTTTTTGTTGTTTTTGTCTTGTTTTTGTGTTTTCTTTTGTCACTTTGTGTTGTTGTGCGTCGTGTGGAACGGATACGGATTGTTTTTCAGCATTTTTGACCACGACATTCATCAAGGAGGAGACTGTGCTGAGCGGTTGCGCCTTTTCGGCAGCATGAATATGCCAGTAGTGTTTTTGAATGGGAGGAATGTCGGTGCCATTCGACTGCCATCGCTGGACACCAAAGGGGCCATTGTGCTTTTTTGCGCCTGTAATGGGCAGTATCTTCACAGCCCCGCTTTGTTCAGTGGAAGGTCGGTGCTGTTGGACAGTCTGCGGCTGGATGGATACATGGCTGAGGAGCCCGCGATAAGAAGGAAGGAGCCTCAGCGCAGAGCGCCGATGCGTATATGGAACTGTCGCGGGATGGAATTGAAGCTGTTTTATGTGGGACAGGAGATGTGAGACAATCTCTTTTCGTCAATGGATGCTACAGCTGCGTGTTTGCTTTCAACATTTAGCTTGTAGTCGACGTGCACATTCCACCATGATGTCCCTGATCCACTGGTGAAGAGACGCTTTGATCCTCTCCTCTTTCATCTGGAACTGCTTTATTTAACAAAGAGGGTTTTACGTAACAAAGAGGGTACAGAAAGTGCTTAAGAATGAATGTCTCTCTGTGTCTTTGTGTTGTCATGTTATTTGTTATTTAGTTTTTTTTTTTTTTGTTCTTTTGACTTCAAGACGGCGCCGCGAGAGTGGCTGCCTTTCCAGCAGCTCCTGTGTTTTGCTTTTTCTACTTTCATTTCTTTCATAACTTTGCTGCTGTGAAATGTAAATTTCTCCACTGTGAGACTAATAAAGGCAAATCCAATCCAATCCAATCCAAATTTGCCGGGAAATGAAAATAGTATAGTAGTATACTATATATAGTATAGTATAGTATAGTATAGTATAGTATAGTATAGTATAGTATAGTATAGTATAGTATAGTATAGTATAGTATATAGTAATAAGCAGTACTATCGATTTAACCGATATCAATATCACAAGACTTTACTGAACATGCAATACATATTGATTTACATAACGTTTTAACAACAGCTGAAGCTGTAACAAAGCACTTAACATGGACAACTGTCATATGCAGGAAATAAAGCAGTCACAAAGATAGTAGAAAGCACAAGGGAATAAAACTATACTATAGGGTTCTGGTGAAGGGATGCCAGAGTAGGAGTTATGTGCTCCCTCTTTCGAGTAGCAGACAAGAGGCAACCAGCAGCATTCTTAACCAGCTGGAGATGCTTCATGGAAGATTGGCTGACTCCAAAGTAAAGCGCATTACAGTCATCAAGCCAAGATGTGACAAAGGAATTGATTACTGCTTCAAGGTGCTCATGAGAAAGGAAATGTTTTATTTTCGCCAGCTGCCTAAGATGAAAGAAGCTGGGTTTAACGGCAGCACCAATTTGTTGGGAAGTTTAAATTCACTGTACAGTTTAAGACCCATGTTTGAGACTTGACTTCAGGTCTAAAGGATGGGATGTACATGGGCCACTTGGACGAAACTGTATCACTTCTGTCTTCTTTTCATTGAAGTTCAAAGAC
Source organism: Hippocampus bargibanti (assembly GCF_051943395.1). Lineage (NCBI taxonomy): Eukaryota > Metazoa > Chordata > Actinopteri > Syngnathiformes > Syngnathidae > Hippocampus > Hippocampus bargibanti. Next base: position 14,649,725 of record NC_142742.1, on the reverse strand, counting down.
ATCCACTAAAACATTTGCAATTTGATCAAATATAATTTTACTATTTATTTTATTGTGAATGACTGAACATGGGTTTGGGGAATTGCTTGTATTATTTTGAGAATACCATTTCTTCTTCAAGAAATTAGCCAAACCAATGGAGACATTCAAATAGACTTCAGGTTTCAGCTACTTGAGGCTTCTTTGGTCAAATGTCATTTGGAATCAGGCGGCGAATTGGAAAGTTAGAAATTGGGTAGAAATTGCAAGCGAGTAAACGACAACGGTGCCGTAAAATGCAAATAAAATGTCTTACAACATTTATTGAACTGTCCATTATTTTCGTTAACTTATGTGATTTAACAACCAAATAGATCATATAGAATCTATATGATCTATTTGGTTGGCTATATTATAGAACAAACATGACATTGGAGTCATTTGAAAGAATTTCGTGTGATAGTTTGACAACTGCTTTAAAAACTAATGTCACTTAAGCCAAAAAGGATCTTCTTTCAAATATCACCCCTTTTCCCTAAAGGGCCCTTTTCATTGTGCACGGCAATCTATGAATGTCTATAGCAAGGGTGTCCAAAGTCGTTCGTCAAGGGCCGCCGTCCTGCCTGTTTTCCAGCTCTCTCAGGAGCAACGCACCTGATTCAAATCATCAGGACCATTTTGATGCAGCTTCAGAGTTGGCTGATGAGCTGATCATTTGAATCAGGTGTGTAGCTCCTGGGAGAGCTGGAAAACAGGCAGGACAGTGGCCCTCGAGGACCGACTTTGGACACCCCTGGTCTATAGAATGTTCCTCCATTGTATCCATGAGCGACGAGGTCAAATCCAGTTTTGTGCATGTCATTTCAAGGAGTTCAATTTGCTCGAAATTTACAGTAACACCTGTCATACATGATGCAACTATTCATAGACACTTAAGGCGTGTCATCCAGCACTATTAAACTCGAGTGAGATTTGAACGGTTTTGTTTGGGCTGTACAGGTCACAACTTGGTTGTCTGGGAGGTCGGTGTTGTTGCCCTAACAGGCATTCTGTTTAGTGTCTCATCACAATGATTTACAGTTTAACTCCAAGGTAGACTGGGTGTGTTTCCTTCAGGTGTTTGGTGTGTCAGCGGCTTCCAAATAGGTTGGTGTATTTGTTCCTTCAATGCATACGTGCATGGTGCCCATGCACGTATGCACAAAAATCGCAACTGACAGCAGATCTCGACAAGCACAGAAGACTTGACGAAGCAGCATAGCTTCAAAGCAACATAATGGTTCCAAACCAGACGCAGTGACCCCTTGATGAACTTTTATGATCACATTGGCACGGTTCCAGGATGTCTTCATAGTAAAAGCCTGCACTCTTAAGTGCAGAGACTACATTATAGAGGTTATAGGTTACATTACCTAAGCACAGGTCTGGGGTTACTTTTTCTTGTCATGAAAAAGCTGTTGAGGATTCAGGAGTTTGACACAAACACATACACACACATCAACCAGGTTACACACAGCATGGCGCAAAAGTGTCGGGCCACCTTGAGGTTTGTTGTTTGAATCATGTTTTTTTCACACTAAATATTTTAACCAAGAAATAGCATTTTGCAATCTGAATAAAAGTGTGTTTTCGGAACAAATTAAAAGCTTGCAGATCAGTCACGCCGACAGTCGCTCAAATTTGCATTCGCTCTCAATTTGTGGAGGAAGTCTTTGATTGTCGCAATTTTCTTTTGGGTGCAGGTAGGGGTGTACAATTCTCATCAATTAGCTTTGTATTACGTCTGTGTAAGCTCTCAGTCGTACAGGAGTGGTCCATCGATGAAAAGGTTTCTTCAGCCGTCATCTGTACTTCTTTGAAGGTGTCGGATGTTTCGCTTCTTATCCAAGAAACATCGTCAGCAAACTAAAGTCTTACTGGTAGTTTAGGCCCATATACATCCCTACTGTCCAGACATTGCGGTGCCGGACTCTGCTATGATAGGTCCCTGCTCTCAGGTTGGGGGGAGCAGAGGACTACTCCCTGCAGCTGCTCCACTGATAGTTCCTGTCGTTCTGACTAACGACTGGCCTGATTGCCCCACTTCGACCGGTATCACCTCATCAGTATTACTAATCCTATGTTGCCTAAGCAGGCTATTGTATGAACGATCCAAATTGAACCTCACCCCACCAAACCGGTTTAATGAAGGATTTAGTTGTTTTATGAAAATCACTTCTTTTACTCCCCTTTCAAACTATCTATGTTCTTTCGCTAAGATTTTGACCTCATTGTCGTCAAATGAGTGGTTGCTAGCTTTTAGGTGCATATGTACTGCCGATTGAGGCCCACTAGTATTATCCCTGCGATGTTGATAAAGTATTTTTTTGAGAATTTGTTTAGTCTCGCCAATGTACTGCTCTTTACAATTTTCATTCTTACAATGTATTGAATAAACTACATTACTTTGTTTTTCATTTGGAAGCCTATCTTTTGGATGCACTAATTTTTGCCTTAAAGTATTTATTTTGTGTTGCCAAAGGACTCTTTGTAGTTTTTCAAAAACTCCTGCAATGTAAGGTACTGCTACTCCTCTCCTTTTTGTATCTTCAGAATTTTTGGTTTCATTCCCCTTTCTTTCTTTCTGACATTTGTTAAATGACCACTGAGGGTACCCACAGTTTGTGAGTGCTCTCCTGATATGTTTTGACTCCTTTTCTCTACCTTCAACGCTTGTTGGTATTAGTTTAGCCCTATGCTGGAGGGTTCTGATAACTCCTAGTTTGTGTTGTTAAGGGTGGTTAGAATCTAAAAGTAAGTATTGGTCAGTGTGCGTAGCCTTCCTAAAGACTTCTGTTTTTTAGCGCTCTGTCCTCTTTTATAATTACTTTACAATCCAAAAAGGCTAGTTGGTTCTCCTTAATGTCCTCACGAGTAAATTTAATGTTGATGTCTACCGAGTTGAGGTGATCTGTGAAGGATTGAATTTCTTGTTTTTTAAGTATGACAAAAGTATCGTCCACATATCTAAACCTGTGTCTAGGTTTTGTCCCCGGGAAGGATGTGAGGGTCTGTTTCTCCATCTCTTCCATGTACAGATTAGCCACTATGGGTGAAACTGGTGAGCCCATAGCACAACCACGAATTTGTTTGTAAAAATTCTCCCTAAATTGAAAATACGTAGTATTAAGGCAGATTTCCAATAATTGGCAGTTGTGGTCCGGTTTAAGTTCGGTTCTTTCATGCAGAGACACGTCCGCCAGCAGTCTCGTCCTCACCACTGAGACTGCTGCTGGGGTTGGGACAGATGTAAAGAGAGAAGTCACATCGTAAGATGCCAATGTTTCCTCAGGTTCCAATATGAGGTATTTGATCCTCTCTACATACCCTGTGGTGTTCTCTTCGTGATATTCTGTGTTACCAACCAACGGAGCTAAGATAGTTTTTAAATATGTAGCTACATTGTATGTAGAGGAGTCAATGCTACAAACAATGGGTCTGAGGGGGAACCCTTCTTTCTGTATTTTTGGCAGGCCATAGATGCATGACGTGGCCTCCCCTGGGTATAATCTAAAATACATCTGTTTGTCTATATGTTTTCCTTTCTGTAACTTTTGGAGAGAGTCTATAATTTCTTTCTTGTATCTATTGGAAGGGTCCCTTTTTACTTGCTCATAAGTGGAAGAATCACTGATTAACCTATTTATTTTGTCTTCATCATCCGATGTGTTGAGAAGCACTGTACACCTACACTTGGCAAAATAGTAATATTTTTACCTTTTTGTAGAGTAGTTTGTCTCTTCTAATGTTATGTTGGACGGAGGTGGTTTGGCACTTCTAAGAAAGGCTGATATTTTAAGGCGCAGATCATCTGCCTCTGCATAGGAAAGTTTGTTATTTTTAATAGCTGATTCAGTAGCTGTGATGTAGTCTGTTGTAGGTATTGTTTTAGGAGTTACTGTAAACCTTTGGTTAGTATCGCCTTTTCTGTCTCTGAGAGATCTCTGTCTGACCAATTTTTGATCCAATTCTCCTTTGAAATCTGTGAATACCTATTTTTTCCTGTGTTTACAAGTAGCTGTGATTGTTTCTGTAAAAGTAATTTTTGAAATTTACCCTTTTGTCTCTCTTTGGTTTTGCTGTGGTGGCTCATATATCCGGATTTGGTAAATTCGCACATTTCCTGATAGATTTTGTGGGTAAGTTCAGTTTGCAATCGTTGCTAATAAGATTGTATTTCTGACTGTTTGTTTTTTTTATCTCGATGTTAAGTCTCCTAATTCGCAAATGTAGTATTTTACTAATATAATTTTGTTGCATTTTATCGGCTAAGTATCCGGGTTCCAGGGGTGCTTGCTTCAAGCATTTAGGAATTAACCGGCTCTGTCTACATCTAAGATTGAATCTGAGGTGGTTCTTTAAATCAGCTAATTTAAAAGTGGCTTCTTCTAAATTACATTGTATTAATTTTCATGACAAAAGCACATGCAAATCCAGTTGGTGATCAAAATGATTTCCATCAGAACCTCATATAAAACAGAAGGGCATGTGATAGTAAGCCGGAGGACCAAATTTTCCTGAAATTTGTGCCAAAATACGAGACTCCCCATAGCCGAAGGCATGTTTTTATTCCCCTTTGCAAAGGCCCACGCTTAAATATCTTACATAATGAATAATACAGATCTTTAGCAAATCGACAAAAAACAGGCATTTCGCACTTGGCTGAAAACACCATGAGCTGGTCGCGCACGTGTGTGCATGTGTGTGTGTGTGCGCGCGTGTGTGTGTGTGTGTGTGTGTGTGTGTGTGTGTGTGTGTGTGTGTGTGTGTGTGTGTGTGTGTGTGTGTGTGTGTGTGTGTGTGTGTGTGTGTGTGTGTGTGTGTGTGTGTGCGTATGCATGTGAGAGAGAGAGGGAGACAGCTAGTCTTGTCAAAAAGCCAAAAATGCAAATGACAATTTTGATATTCATATATATTTCAATTCAACATTTCATTCCCATTAAAATGGAATACAATACTGTACATGGAAGTACAGTACCTCAAAAATGTATTGCACTCTCACACTGCCAAATTGAAATGCCTATTATTCAGACAAACACAAATAATGGAAATTGGAAGTTTGATTTGACATTTTTGTCAATTAGAGTCTTCATAACTTAACAGTATTTGACCACAAAAATAAAATGAAAATTTACTGCATCGATACAATTCAATAAAAGAAGAAACATATGATCATATACCTGATGATCAAAAGATTTTTGGAATTCTATTGGGCTACGTTGATCATTTGTGATCGGATGATCTAAATCAAAACCTCTATGCATAACGAAATTCCAATGCATATACTATATATAATGCGTGCGTGTGTGTGCGTGTGTGTGTGTGCGCGTGGGTGAGCATGTGTGTCAATGGAAAACAGAGTAGCATGGGCGCATTTATTTTCATTTCACCTCCATTCATTGAGGCTGCTACTGCATCAGCGCATATGTCACTTGCATTTAAGGCAAGGAAACAGGGTCTTTGCATTCCTCATCAAGAGCAATCGGAACGGCTGATCACGCAACTCCAGATGTCTCAAACAGTGTTTGAGTCCTAATCAGTCCTGTAGGAACTCCATTTCTCCTTCTGCGGTTGAGACACATAATAATCCCCTGTCAGTCAGATGTGGGCTTGTTCAAACACAAGCCTCTCTTTGAACACGTGATGATTTTGCTGTGAGTTTTGCTTTTGTGTTTTTAGTTTTTCTTGTTTTTTTTGTTTCTTTTTTCATCTCTGACTGGTTTGCTCTTACACCCACATAGAGTACAAACAACCTCACACATACAGGAGCACAGGTAAAAATGCACTTCCACCTGTTTTGGATTATTGTAATTGGCCACTTTGGTTGGGGAAATGTGTGACAGCTGAATCTTGGGCAAAATCCTGACCCTGGCAAAAACTGAGTGGAAAATGAGGCGTGGGTCCAGCTCGCTCCCGACGTGCTAGTGCCTAGTTTAGCCTAGTCTGACTTCTACTATGAAATCTTTGCTTCCCTCACGAGCGCATTTTTTGCAAGTATGGCTCACCTTATCATTTGGAGGAGCGTCAGGCGGGTAGGTCAAAGGGATTGCAGAGCCAGTGAGTCAATGAGCCATCCAGAGCCAGACAGAAATAATCAATCACACTCCAAGAGTCTGTGTTGTTGGAGTCATCTCCCCACTGATGCACTTTCAACATGATGAAAACAGCTCTATTCCGCTGCAGTGCACATCAAAAGGCTGGAAAGATAAATACACAAGGAAACATACATGGAGGGCTGTGGAAATAGTGGTGGAATGTGTATAGAGAGATGAAGCATGTTGGAAAGGTGAAAGATATTAAGGCCTCGTCCGCCAACATATTTTACTGTCGAATGTGAACGCTTTGATGAGCTATAAGTGTGCTTTATGGGAGGATTCCAAACTGTCTCCGGGCACAAGTCTTGATATTGTCAGCCGCAGAAATGCATCAATAAAAGACAGGAAGCCATCACAGTCTAAGTTTGTGTGCAATGAAAGTTTGTGATGGGAAGCACCTTGTGTACTTGGTTTCTCCTTGAGAAAGGCCATCCTGGTGGCCTTCCTGGTAGCCATCCTGGTGGCCTTCCTGGTGGCCATCCTGGTGGCCTTCCTGGTGGCCATCCTGGTGGCCTTTCGTTTTAGGCATGCTTTGGGAACTATAGAAAGAAAGGATGTTATCGGAACCATCTTTATTGACTGAGTACTGTCAATAATCAATCACGCAAGACATTTGTCTCCGGTAGTCTAAAGTACATGTATAATGTTCTGTAAGGTTACCATTGCATAAGCAATGCATTCATCGAGCAGAGGTAAAGTGAACGTGATTCAATCGCTCAGTCCGCATCTTATATTCCGCTGCTCTGTGGCCGAACATTTAACTTTAATTGCTGGCAAGCAACTACAATGTATGGAATGTTATTTCAAGTTTCTGTACAGCATTAAAGTCACCCTTGGTGCAATGGCTGGGTGGTCTACAAGTCAGGCATTGAACAGAGCACAAGCGAACTGTCTTTTCCTCTGTGTTGTTCAGTCAAGTTGTTCATCAAGTCACGGTTTGCCTCAATGTCAAAGTTTGCAAGAGGAAATCATACAGAGTAAATTGTATTTAAGATTATTTTATTTGCATGAAGATTGTGTTGCAACAAAAAAATAAAGGAAAAGAAAAGTTAAAAAAGTAACAGTCAACAGTCTTTTTTGTATCAAACTCATTAGAGCCTGTTTTAAAAAGATATGTAGCCTTTAGATGTTCTGATCCTGCATATTATTTCCTAAAATATACACAATTACAACAACTCCAATAAACGTATTTATAAAGTATTTCCTGGAATCAAGAGTCTTCCTCTGACAGTTCCCCACCTCACTTATATCGTCAGTGTGGAAGAATACCACGCTTTAACAAGATACGCACAAATCAAGGATTTCCTGGCTTTTTTTTAATTATGTTAAGTTTCCATTATGTGTGCACTCCATGCTCCAAACATGCCGTGATTTAATCCAGAGCTCAGACAGGGGTGGTTTAAATATTTTTTATTGGAAAATGAATAGATTTACTTTTTATTTACGTCCACCTGCGTAAGTTTATTTCTAGACACATGTGGGAGAAACAGTCCGGAAGCCAAAAAAGCTTTCTTATTGGAGGTGCATTCATGTTTAAGTTTGTCATCAAAATTATGTTTTTCATCAGATCTGTCACTGAATAAAACCCAGGCTCAGACATTTTTTCTTCCCACACCCACACACGCCAAATCAGTTTTTTTCTATTTCTTTGTATGAGGGGTACAATATGAAATTGCAAAATGGCAAAGCAGCTCAGGCATACATGTATGTATGAATGTATGCCTGACTGCATTCATTCATTCATTAAAAAAAAAAAAAAACATCTTGCAAGGACCATTTTGGCTCAAATCCAACTGCTGGAAGACAATGACAATGCCGCCGATCGCTACTATTGTCACGACAATATATATATATATATATATATATATATATATATATATGTATGTATGTATAGGGGCGGCCCGGTAGTCGAGTGGTTAGCACACCGGCTTCACAGTGCATAGGTCGCCGGTTCGCGTCCCGGTCCGTGCATGCAGGCAGATTGACCACTCCAAATTGTCCCTAGGTGTGAGTGTGAGTGTGAGAGTGACTGTTGTACGTCTTTGTGTGCCCTGCGATTGGCTGGCAACCAATTCAGGGTGTCCCCCGCCTCGTGCCTGAAGACAGCTGAGATAGGCTCTAGCAACCCCCGCGACCCTAATGAGGAATAAGCGGTACGGAAAATGAGATGAGATGAGATGAGATGAGATATATATGTATATAAACTAAAAAAATCCTCATCTCACCCCCCATGGGTGTCTGTCCCCCATTTTAGCTCGCACATGTGGCCAGGAAGCTTGAGGGTTCTGCGCAGCATCCGTGCTGTTCCCAGCACTGCGCATTTCTGGACCGAGATATCCGATGTTGTTCCCGGGATCTGTTGCAACCACTCGTCGAGTTTGGGGGTCACTGCTCCGAGTGCTCCGACCACTCCGACCACCACAGGCACGACTGTCACTTTTACCTTCCAGGCTCTCTCCAGCTCCTCTCTGAGCCCTTGGTATTTCTCGATTTTCTCATGTTGCTTCTTTCTGATGTTTCCATCACTCGGGACCGCTACATCCACGACAACGGCTTTCCTTTACCCTTTATCTATGACCACGATATCTGGTTGGTTGGCCATAACCATCTTGTCACTCTGTATCTGGAAGTCCCACAGGATCTTTGCTCGGTCATTCGCTACTACCTTTGGAGGTGTTTCCCATTTTGACCTTCGGGTTTCCAGTCCATACTCCGCACAGATGTTTCGGTAGACTATGCCAGCCACCTGGTTATGGCGTTCCATGTAGGCTTTCCCTGCCAGCATCTTACACCCTGCAGTTATGTGTTGGATTGTCTCAGGTGCTTCCTTGCGCAACCTACACATTGGGTCTTGCCTGGTGTGGTATATCCATGCCTCTATGGTTCTGGTGTTCAGGGCCTGCTCTTGGGCAGCCAGGATGAGTGCCTCTGTGCTGTCCTTTAGGCCAGCCCTCTCTAGCCACTGATAGGACTTCTTGAGATCAGCCACTTCAGTTATGGTTCGGTGGTACATCCCGTGTAGGGGCTTTTCCTCCCATGATTGTCCCTCTTCCAGCACCTCATCCTCTGCTCCCATTGTCTAAGATATTCTCTGAGTACATCATCCGTTGGAGCCTTCTCTTTGATGTCTTCATGGAGATTCAGTGTTTCATCCTGGACAGTGGCTCTCACACTCACTAGTCCCCGGTCTTCTTCCTTACGGCTTGCGTGCAGTCTCAGGGTGCTGGATTTGGGATGGAACCCTCCATGCATGGTGAGGAGTTTTCGGGTCTTAACATCCGTGGTCTGAATCTCTTCCTTTGGCCTTATTATTCCTGCAGTGTATCTGATCACTGGCAGGGCATAGCTGTTTATTGCCCGGGTCTTGTTCTTATATATATATATATATATATATATATATATATATATATATATATATATATATATATATATATATATATATATATATATATATATATATATTATATATTATTGCTGCGTATGGTCGGATTGATAAAAGCATACCGTGCTTACCGGTAAACTGCATTTCCACTTGTATTAGCATTTTTTTTATCATTTCAAATAGTATACGGCGTACTACAACTTTTATATAGGAATTGTAATTATTTATAAGGGCAGCTATTTGCGTAGGTTGACAGGTATGCTAATAATTGGATTTATCTTGATCATTTCTTCAATTCCTCGGATTATCCGATTTCCATATATACAGTATGTTAAATAACACTGTTTCGAATAGTGTGTACATCGACATTAAACATCCCCGCTTCATACCCAGCCCACTGGTATTGACTTGAGGTCAGTTGCGACCCTGAACAGAAAAAAAGTGGGCAATGCATGCAACAGGTGTGGTTTGACTCTTTGCTGCGTTTGAGGAAGGGACGTACAGCCGAATATCTTTTGGATAGCTTTCTGTTTAAGCTTTCTGTGTCAATGCCTATCAGCCATGTCAGCATACACAGGGAATTCCTCTTGTCAAATTTGGTCATATAACGTGTTCACTCACAGCACCATAGTATGTAGACGGGCAGACTTCAGATTCATTTTAGGGTGAGTCAATACATTTAATTGAATGAATGATAACTGCATACGTGCCTCGGGGAAAGGAGCATTTTGCAAGCAAATCCACTGAGGGATTGGCTGTATCATGTCTAATCTGGAGAATACTCATGCAGTAGAGCAGACAGAAACTCTGACACACCACAATGACTCACTGCGAGGCTGTCAGCCACCTGTGCTACCTCCCGTGATTAGCACAAAGTATGGCTCCCCTCAAGGAGCCATACTTTAGCTCCTGAGCTAAAGTATGATCGAGGGGACCAGGAGGCCTACACCGTTCCTCCATGCAGAGCCCCCCCCTAGTTGAGACGGAGTTGTCTGCATCTGAAAAGGACATAGTAGGCCGGCCCGTCCGCGGTCAAATATGGGTTGTGCAAATACACATTCACGCTGAGCTCAAACAAATTTTCCGATGACTCGCCCCCGGTGTAGTGCATCCTGCCAGACAAATGCATCATACTCCTCCCCACGGCCAACATCGGGAGCTATTTGAGCTGTGGCACCAGGGAGTTTGAGGTTTTTCATCCTGTTGTGACAACATCACCCTCAGTTTCTGTCACACAATCAACAGCTAATGGATTTCCGTAAGATTTGCTTTTTTGTTGATGGTATGAGATTTCTGATTATATAAATTTGAATTCAAGCATCAAACTTGGCAAGAACTCCTTAACCACAGTAGTTTGTCTGGAAATGCTGGAAATCTACTTCATTCAGAAAAAAAATCATGATGCAACTCGAATAGATCACATGACACAACTTGTGAAGATCAGCTTTCCCCTTTGGTTCCAACTCTTTATCTCCATGGCTGTGCAATAAATCCCAGAATGAAATCCATCCTCAAAAACCCGCTGACAGTCCATTGCTTATGTGAACAAACACTTTTTTTTGCAGTCTTACCACGATATTGTCTGTTTGTTCCATCAGAAAAGGAAACAACAAGGAATGGATTCCTCTACCTCAATTTCCAAGAGAACAGACTACGTGCCGATCCCACTCCTCTACAGCCACACTCAGGGGAATTAAATGTTCCTAATGTCGCTGAGTTTTGAATCATTGACATGAAACCAGTGCCTAATCCAAACACGTCACCTTCAGCACATGCTGATCTGTGCTCTGAAAGACGCTCTGATTACCACTTGCCTCTGTCACATGCAGACATTTTTGTTCTTGACACATGACAAAGCTCTCAGTGCATACACTTCAATTTAAGTGAAACTCACAATGCTAAAATGTGTTGAAGAGCACTTGCTGCAATTTGTAATTTAGGCAAAACTGTGCCTGAATGAAATGAAAAGGAGTTATTACTACTAACCCAACTATTAAACCTGAAAATTGAAAAGCCATCATGGATTGAAATGTAAAGCAACATCTTTTTAATATTAATAATAATGGTACATGAAAAATGGTACATGCAAAATATATCATTTATAAGAAAACCTTTATTCGTCTCACAATGGGAAAATTTGCAGGATACCGAACCATTAAATTGAAAACATTCTTTCTGGGCAATTAGCCTAAACTACAGTAACAACAATGGTGAAAAAAGTCAATTTGCTTTAATTTGGAAATTAATGTATATAGACATGGGGGAGGGGGCTATAAAAAATAAAATAAAATAAAAAAATATAATTTAGGGCACAATTGCCTGTGATATAGTTTGCACATGACATCATGCCTGCAGACCACAAACAAGGCTTGTGGAGTGCGAGGTTTATTTAACTTGACCCTGATGTGCGTGTTGTCACAAACATTTGCAGTTGCGCAGCAGCACACGTGGATGATTATGTATAAAACCAGCTACAATATTAGGTACATAAATGTCCTTTCTTGTTCCAAAACCAAAGCCTTGCAGATTATCTACCCAAAAAAAGTGTTCCTCCATTAGGAGTCGAACCACCAGGGTGAAATTTAGGAATTTACCTTGAATTTTAATTTTCAAATAATCTTTATTCAGGTGGTTGTATGCAGTTGGATTATCACATGATCACCTTATTTAGTCTACATGGGTATGTTTTTCTAATTTTAATTATTTTTTGAATGGATGACACTCTCCCTCCAGTACATGAATAGGTGTATGCAGATGTAGCGCTCAGGAATAACACAAGATGTCAAGCCTGACATCTAGTGTTTTTAGCTGAGAAGGTTTTTGCTGAGCAAGTTCTGGCAGTGCACAGCCTGGTGGGGAAATTTAGTAACAGCTACTAAAACATCAAAATTTGATAGCCAAAAACAAACTTCCAATAAGGAATATACACAGTTTGATTTGGTGGGCAGGGGGGGGGGGCTATTCCTCCTACATTTTACTTCCATTCATGTCTGATTAAAAAAAAAAAACACTACTTTGCTTTTGTCTGGGAAACCTTTTAAAACATCCAACTCATCAATCAGCTCATCCGATGAAGGATCAGAAGATAGTGTGCCAGGTTTAGCTTGTATCCGGATAGAATGTGAACAAAGGTTCAGTAATCCACCATTAATTGTCTATCACAATGAATCATTCTGACATTTTTCAAATTCTCTCCCAATTTTACTGGTTCACGTCATTGTGATTCTTTATCTTTAGACCTTTCAGTTGTGTCTGCTTTATCCTCGCCACTGTTACCAAAACAAGCTGAAGACTTCACGAGGGGCAATTCATCCACATAAATACGTAACAGATGAACATGAGAGAAGATATATGGTTAAACACAATCTGTTCATAGTGGTAGTAAACTTCCAAATAAAGTAAAATCAAACTATGAGTAAATAATATGACTCAAAGAACAATTAATCAACCGTTGAAGACAAAATACAGAAGTTGTGCAAAAGAAACAGGAAGGTGTTTTCATAGCGATACTGTACATTCACTGGTGCACTATTGACCTGATGGTTCCTCCAATCATATAAGCATGCTAAAATCGATTTGATATTTCATTAATTGTTTGGCATTGGGCAGCCAGACGCTTTCCTCTTACACATTTAATTACATTATGGTTTTGTGGCTACTGCCACTATGTAATGTGGTAGAATTACAAACAACCAGAGAGCCAAAAAAAAGCGAAACATACATCGGTGCTCACTGAGCTGATGTCACAAAATTTTTTACTGGCATCAAATTTGCCTATTTGGACTCTTGACGCGTTATTCTAAAAAAATGTAAGTCGGAGCTTGATTTCAAAGTACCACTTTATAAATTATTCATGTACAATGTACGGTATATGGAAATGATTTAGATAATTTTTCACAACCGTAGAAAGGAAATGCTGTTCTGGAGGATGAGGTGGATAAGATGATGCTGTGATTTGGACTGAGTGATGTGCATTGAAATATTTCAAGAAAAGGAGATATGTCATGATGCCAAAAGAAATGTTAAATAATTTTGTGTGTTCTGGATTTTGGATGGGAGAAAGGTCCGCATTTCTCCCCATCCAAAACAGTAGAGTTGGGCGACCACTAATTAATTCTGAGAAGGTGATTGCAACCACCTGGGAATGGCCAATTGCCGCTGGGACCCGATTGGCCAGAAGCTTAGGTGAAGCACCTTTAAAGCCAGACTGAGCGAGTCACTTCGGGGAGGAAGAAGAGGGACAAAGGACAACCTGGAGAGCAGTGTTACCTGTGGTCTGCCGAAAACTGATGTCAACGTAAGATTTGCTTTTTTGTTGATGGTATGAGATTTCTGATTATATAAATTTGAATTCAAGCATCAAACTTGGCAAGAACTCCTTAACCACAGTAGTTTGTCTGGAAATGCTGGAAATCTACTTCATTCAGAAAAAAAATCATGATGCAACTCGAATAGATCACATGACACAACTTGTGAAGATCAGCTTTCCCCTTTGGTTCCAACTCTTTATCTCCATGGCTGTGCAATAAATCCCAGAATAAAAATCCATCCTCAAAAACCCGCTGACAGTCCATTGCTTATGTGAACAAACACTTTTTTTTTGCAGTCTGTCACACGGAGTCTTACCACGATATTGTCTGTTTGTTCCATCAGAAAAGGAAACAACAAGGAATGGATTCCTCTACCTCAATTTCCAAGAGAACAGACTACGTGCCGATCCCACTCCTCTACAGCCACACTCAGGGGAATTAAATGTTCCTAATGTCGCTGAATTTTGAATCATTGACATGAAACCTGTGCCTAATCCAAACACGTCACCTTCAGCACATGCTGATCTGTGCTCTGAAAGACGCTCTGATTCCCACTTGCCTCTGTCACATGCAGACATTTTTGTTCTTGACACATGACAAAGCTCTCAGTGCATACACTTCAATTTAAGTGAAACTCACAATGCTAAAATGTGTTGAAGAGCACTTGCTGCAATTCGTAATTTAGGCAAAACTGTGCCTGAATGAAATGAAAAGGAGTTATTACTACTAACCCAACTATTAAACCTGAAAATTGAAAAGCCATCATGGATTGAAATGTAAAGCAACATCTTTTTAATATTAATAATAATGGTACATGAACAATGGTACATGCAAAATATATCATTTATAAGAAAACCTTTATTCGTCTCACAATGGGGAAATTTGCAGGATACCGAACCATTAAATTGAAAACATTCTTTCTGGGCAATTAGCCTAAACTACAGTAACAACAATGGTGAAAAAAGTCAATTTGCTTTAATTTGGAAATTAATGGATATAGACATGGGGGAGGGGGCTATAAAAAATAAAATAAAATAAAAAAATATAATTTAGCACATCCGGCACATGACATCATGCCTGCAGACCACAAACAAGGCTTGTGGAGTGCGAGGTTTATTTAACTTGACCCTGATGTGCGTGTTGTCACAAACATTTGCAGTTGCGCAGCAGCACACGTGGATGATTATGTATAAAACCAGCTACAATATTAGGTACATAAATGTCCTTTCTTGTTCCAAAACCCAAAGCCTTGCAGATTATCTACCCAAAAAAAGTGTTCCTCCATTAGGAGTCGAACCACCAGGGTGAAATTTAGGAATTTACCTTGAATTTTAATTTTCAAATAATCTTTATTCAGGTGGTTGTATGCAGTTGGATTATCACATGATCACCTTATTTAGTCTACATGGGTATGTTTTTCTAATTTTAATTATTTTTTGAATGGATGACACTCTCCCTCCAGTACATGAATAGGTGTATGCAGATGTAGCGCTCAGGAATAACACAAGATGTCAAGCCTGACATCTAGTGTTTTTAGATGAGAAGGTTTTTGCTGAGCAAGTTCTGGCAGTGCACAGCCTGGTGGGGAAATTTAGTAACAGCTACTAAAACATCAAAATTTGATAGCCAAAAACAAACTTCCAATAGGGAATATACACAGTATTTATATAATTTGATTTGGTGGGCGGGGGAGGGGGCTATTCCCCCTACATTTTACTTCCATTCATGTCTGATTAAAAAAAAAACACTACTTTGCTTTTGTCTGGGAAACCTTTTAAAACATCCAACTCATCAATCAGCTCATCCGATGAAGGATCAGTAGATAGTGTGCCAGGTTTAGCTTGTATCCGGATAGAATGTGAACAAAGGTTCAGTAATCCACCATTAATCGTCTATCACAATGAATCATTCTGACATTTTTCAAATTCTCTCCCAATTTTACTGGTTCACGTCATTGTGATTCTTTATCTTTAGACCTTTCAGTTGTGTCTGCTTTATCCTCGCCACTGTTACAAAAACAAGCTGAAGACTTCACGAGGGGCAATTCATCCACATAAATACGTAACAGATGAACATGAGAGAAGATATATGGTTAAACACAATCTGTTCATAGTGGTAGTAAACTTCCAAATAAAGTAAAATCAAACTATGAGTAAATAATATGACTCAAAGAACAATTAATCAACCGTTGAAGACAAAATACAGAAGTTGTGCAAAAGACACAGGAAGGTGTTTTCATAGCGATGCTGTACATTCACTGGTGCACTATTGACCTGATGGTTCCTCCAATCATATAAGCATGCTAAAATCGATTTGATATTTCATTAATAGTCTGGCATTGGGCAGCCAGACGCTTTCCTCTTACACATTTAATTACATTATGGTTTTGTGGCTACTGCCACTATGTAATGTGGTAGAATTACAAACAACCAGAGAGCCAAAAAAAGCGAAACATACATTGGTGCTCACTGAGCTGATGTCACAAAATTTTTACTGGCATCAAATTTGCCTATTTGGACTCTTGACGCGTTATTCTAAAAAAATGTAAGTCGGAGCTTGATTTCAAAGTACCACTTTATAAATTATTCATGTACAATGTACGGTATATGGAAATGATTTAGATAATTTTTCACAACCGTAGAAAGGAAATGCTGTTCTGGAGGATGAGGTTGATAAGATGATGCTGTGATTTGGACTGAGTGATGTGCATTGAAATATTTCAAGAAAAGGAGATATGTCATGATGCCAAAAGAAATGTTGAATAATTTTGTGTGTTCTGGATTTTGGATGGGAGAAAGGTCCGCATTTCTCCCCATCCAAAACAGTAGAGTTGGGCGACCACTGAGTGGGTGATTGCAACCACCTGGGAATGGCCAATTGCCGCTGGGACCCGATTGGCCAGAAGCTTAGGTGAAGCACCTTTAAAGCC
Source organism: Hippocampus bargibanti (assembly GCF_051943395.1). Classification (NCBI taxonomy): domain Eukaryota; kingdom Metazoa; phylum Chordata; class Actinopteri; order Syngnathiformes; family Syngnathidae; genus Hippocampus; species Hippocampus bargibanti. The sequence continues at coordinate 14,632,991 of NC_142742.1, read as the reverse complement.
AGACTGAGCGAGTCACTTCGGGGAGGAAGAAGAGGGACAAAGGACAACCTGGAGAGCAGTGTTACCTGTGGTCTGCCGAAAACTGATGTCAACTTCAAATAAAGAAAACTCACAATACCCTTCCTGCATCTGGCTGAGTGAACTTTTATCCTCTTTCCACCTGCTTGCTGTCTCGCCGCACGACAAGATATTTGATTACTTCTCAGTGATGGGACACATCTGTGAGTTTGATCCACACACTCCTGCAGGTCAATCTGCATTCTTCTGGCGCATGACACAACTAACCATGTGGGGACACTCAAAATAGGGATAAACTTTTACAGGTTGGGAATGTTTTATTCACTTTTTGTAGGCATTGGACGAAAAAAAAATGCCATTACGAAAAGGAAGACGGTCTCCTGAGCGTTGTGCCTTGTTTAGTTTTCTTTATCAGATCTGATACAGTTGACTTGAATCTATAATCACAAATATCTCAACTCTTATCCTCCGTTTTCAAGTGACCGACGAGTAAGTTGTTGCTTTTTAAACACATTGGGAAAAAAGTACATGATTATATATTTACACACCTTTAACCCTCATATTATGTCGAGAAAAAAAAATCACGATTATGATGTGGGTCATTTTTACCTGTCTGTAAAAATCCACACAAAACAATCAATTAATAGGTGACATTATCAGCGATCTAGCTGGCTGGCTATCTTGCGAGCTAACTAGCAATCTATTAGCTATCTATTAGCTAGCTACCTAGCTTTCTATCTATTTGATTTATTCCGGGTTGAGTAAACACTGGCACGTGTGGTTGCTGCTGCTCACCCACAGAAAAACATATCTTGTGACTCTAAAGTGACCTTGAAAGTTTTTGAAAGGCGCTTATAAATGAAATGTATTATTATTTTTAAAAAATACAGAAAAGTTGGCAAATCAGCTACCTATGTTTTGCATTGTATGGTAATACATGTAACACATTCATATCCGTCACGACAGAGGGAGAGCCTATCCCAGATGACTGCGGATGAGAGGTGGGTGGGATACACCATGAACTGGTCATGAGCCCATTGTGGGGGTACATCAAGTCACAGAAACATTCACACCGATTAACAATTTAGAACAATGAACCCAAATGTTTCCCCAAGACAGACATGCTGATTGCCTGTATGATCTAGAAAAAACATTCATTTTCTGATCCACTTATCCTCACAAGGGAGGTTGCAGGAGCCTATCCCAGCTGTCTATTGTCAGTAGGTCGGGGACACCCTGAATCGGTTGTCAGCCTATAGCAGGGGACATGGAGACAATCAACCATCCGCGCTCACACTCAAACCTAGGGACAATTTGAAGTGTTCATTCAGCCTGCCATGTATGTTTTTGGAATGTGGGAGGATAACGGAGTATTTGGCGAAAACCCAGACAGGCACAGGGAGATCATTAAAACTCCACAAAAGAAGGCCAGAGACCCCTGCGCTGTGGTACCAACACGCTTCCAGTCCAACACCGGGCCGCCCGGTCCTAAAAAGCATCTTATTCAACACACACAGGTAGCAGCAAGTTGTTATTTTTCTAGTTGATGACATCCGAGTTTAATCCAAGAGCCTCCTGGTCTCTGGCATGCAAAAAAGCGCTCCTGTAAAAAGGCTTTGCTCTCCGGGTTGTAAAAGGTATTCATCTGGAAGAATTTATGCAACATTTAAGACATCATTTATTACATTTTATGATGCAACACTTTCATGCATTGGATGGCATTGGGGCCAATGATTATCCGGGACACAAATGCGCCGCAAAAACTACCGGAATTTAACGTTTTGGAAAGGTTGCTGCGTGGCCGTCACGGATGTCATATCAAGCAGAATGAATTACAGATAGTAAAACAGGTGGAAGAGCTGTAAGATAGAAGGGTATTGCTTCTAAATAGGACAGGATGAAAAGATTCGCCTTTTACCAAAGACTTTGGAGTGTAATCACGTGGAGACGCAACACTCCGAAGTGCACTATGTGTTCCAGATGTTACTCGGCGGGAGGCCATCATGCTTCATTTGCATTTAGCTTTTTTTTTTTTTTTTTTTTTTTTTTTGGGGGGGGGGGGGCATTAACAATGAAATACATTGTGTCATGCACAGCTACAATTTTCAGTCGACTCTGGTCATGCTCTGTCAATGAGACGATAATTTATCAGGAAGTCAATATTTTGAGAACATTCCAACAATCAGAAGGGAACATTTTGTGGGGTACATGATTCATTTATAGCTGCTAATTGTGTGTAATTGTGCATATGAGGGTTAATAACATGTCTTAACTTGGCCTTGCCTGTAACGACGCTAAGTCAGGAATGGTCCCTGTCAAGTCATGTTTTTTTTTTTTTTTTTTTTTTTTAATTCTAAAAAAAATAAAAATAATGATATTATTTGTTTGCAAATCTTTAGAAAGTCTCATTCTACCTTACTTCTCGGAGTTCCTCCGCCCCACCACGCCTGCTTGGTGCCTCAGATGTGTGGACCAGACACTATTCGAGTGCATTTCCCATAGCTGGTCTCCTCTCTTTGGAATGATCTCTCACTAAACATTCAGCAATTCCATCTAACTTTAAAACACATCTCAAAATGTGTTTTTATTCTGTAGGTTCCAGTGGTGGGTGGTGGATTTCATCACTAGGCCTTCATTAGGCCTAAATCTGAATCAATCCAGACTGAAAAAAATGTGGTGTGATGTATTACAAGTCCACTAGAGGATATCATTAGCCAGGAAATAACTGACCTTAATAATGTCAATTTTTTCTTGAAAAGTCCATCTTGCTTTAACAGTAAATCTCCAACAAAATCCATTTCTTCTCCTCCTTCAACCATTGTGGGTTGACAAAACTGCTATTAAATCAACACAATAAATTTGCCTAAGCAGCTCGCTACCGATACAGTGTGCTAGCTCGGGCCAGTATGCTCTTGTCACTCTGGGATTATGATCAGAGAAGTTTTCGCAAACTACGATTGGCTAGTCACTAGCCATCCTTTTGGTTTGCCAACTCAAAATCGGATTAGTTACAGAAACAGTTTGATCGAAACATTTGATGCGACAGGCCCCGCAGAACTGATTGTGAAGGCATCCAGGTAGATTTCTTAACCTGGTCACGAATGATGGCTTAAATGTGAATGGTAAAATGCTTGAATGCAAAAACACACATCTGGAAGCAGTGCACTAGGGGAAAGTATGTAATAAAAAGAAATGGGAAGACAATTTGGAATTATTTAATAACAATTCATGGACAAAATATACTTATCAGTCCATGATTCAAATATTTTTAGGCCAGCAGAGAAGGCTTTTCAGGCCTTGACGGTCCACCAACGGTGGTTTCTGCTTCAGCATGAGACATTTTAGTTATACCGCTTGTGAACTTTCTACTGTATTTTTTGATTTATTGTTTGATCGTTGCATACATGACTTTTTGTATACAGCGGCCGTTGTTCTGAAAGTGTTCGATACTGTGATACAGTTAGGTTGTAAAAACAAATTGCTTCGGATAATGTCTAGCACACAAAAGGCACTGGAAGATGCAGTTAATAGAGGATACATGAACACTAACGTGAATTCCTGTATACCATTCAGAAGCAAAGCATGATCACCTTTCTTCTGAACATGGCCGCTGGGCATTTTTCCAACATGAGAACAACCCCAAAAACACCTTCAAGATGATGCCTTGCTAATGAAGCAGAAGGTTTTGTGACCTAAATAGTATTAAACATCTGTCAGGCATCCTCAGATGGAAAGTGGGGGACAAAATTCGTCTCTCTCTTCACATCCTACACCCTGTGATGTTGTCATAGATGAGTGCACGAGGATTCCAATGGCAACTGATGACTCACTGCTGAACTGTATACCTCCAGAGAGTTATTGCAGTGCTGGAAAAACTCACTCAGTTCCTGGAAACTCATTCTTTTCCCTCTATCACAAAATCACACAACCTCCTATCTCTCTCCCCTCACACTTTTATTCCTCTGAGACATGAAACACTCTGCTTATGTTTTTTAGTGAAAAGATCAACAACATCCATCAGCACCTCGGGTCCCCCCCCCCCCCCCCTTTCTACTCCTTCCCAACTACTTTCCGCTTTTGAACTCCCCCGTCCCTATAAATCTATAATCCCAGACATTATCACCAAATCCAAGAACTCCTCCTGTCAACTCGACCCCCTCCCTACTATCCTAATCAAGTCCTGCCTACCCTCTCTTCTCCCATTTATTTCTACCATTATTCACTCCTTGTTATCAACTGGAATTGTTCCTATCCCACTCAAAACCGCAGCTGTCACTCCAATCCTGAAAAAACCTGGCTCAGACCCAAACGATTTCAATAACTTACGTCCAATTTCCCACCTTCCATTCATCACCAAAATTCTTGAAAAGACAGTTGTGTCCCATCTTCACTCACACCTCACTCACAATAACCTCTACGAACAATTCCAATCTGGTTTCCGCCCCCGCCACAGTACTGAATCGGCTCTCATAAAAATCACGAATGATCTTTTTATGGCAGCCGATGCCGGTTCACTCTCCATCCTCATCTTTCTCGACCTGACCTCAGCTTTTGACACCATTTCCCACCCTATCCTGCTCGACAGACTTTCCACCCTAGGCATCACCCACACCCCACTTCGCTGGTTTCACTCCTATCTCTCTGATCGCTCACAATTCATCCAAATCAACTCGTTCACCTCACGGTCCTCTCCTGTGTCCTCTGGTGTGCCTCAAGGGTCTGTCCCGGGGCCACTTCTGTTTGTTATTTACCTACTTCCTCTTGGCAATATTTTCCGTAAGTTTGGCATTCACTTTCACTGCTTCGCGGATGACACCCAACTCTACCTCTCCAGCAAACCCGACGCCTCTCTTCCACCTTCATCCCTCTCACTTTGCCTCTCAGAAATTAAATCCTGGCTCTCCCATAACTTTCTCAAGCTTAACAGTGAAAAAACTGAACTTCTCCTTGTCGGTACCAAATCCACCCTCCACAAAACTAACAGTTTCTCTCTCACCATTGACAGTTCAACCGTGTCCCCCTCCCCTCAGGTCAAGAGCCTGGGTGTCATCCTCGATAGCTCACTATCTTTTCAGTCCCATATAAATAACATAACTCGGGCTGCTTATTTCCACCTCCGTAATATTAACCGTCTCCGTCCCTCGCTCACCCCTCACTCCGCTGCTATCCTTATCCACAGTCTTGTCACCTCCCGCATCGATTATTGCAACTCACTTCTCTTCGGTATCACTCAGAAATTTCTCCATAAACTCCAACTCGTCCAAAATTCTTCAGCCCGTATCATCACTAGAACCCCCTCCTCTCACCACATCACCCCTGTCCTCCAGCAACTCCACTGGCTACCTGTTAAACATAGTATCAAATTCAAAATACTTCTGTTTACATTCAAAGCCAACCATAACCTTGCCCCTCCCTATCTTTCTGACCTGCTTCAAATCTCTGTTCCCTCTCGGTCCCTCAGATCCTCTTCCTCCCTTCACCTCTATGTGCCCGCTGCCCGTCTCACCACGATGGGATGCAGAGCTTTCAGCCGCTCTGCTCCCAAACTCTGGAATTCACTTCCACCCAACATCCGTAATATTGACTCCCTCCCTATTTTCAAGTCTCACCTCAAGACCCATTTGTTTAAAATTGCTTTCAATGTCTAGTTCATTCTGCTATTTTATTATGCATCATTTTACTTATGGTTCTATTGTTATGTGCTTTGTTTTATTGTTTTTATTGTAAAGTGTCCTTGGGTGTTTTGAAAGGCGCTTGAAATTAAATGTATTATTATTATTATAAAAATAATGGTCACCATAAAAATAATCACACTTGGCACAATTTTGGCATTTCCACCAAGGGCTCTACTCACTTTTGTTGCTAGCAGCTGACATTAATCACTGTGTTGATTTGAATTTTTTTAAGGTCACAGTAAATGTACACTGATATAATAATAATAATAATACATTTCATTTAGAAGCGCCTTTCAAAACTCTCAAGGACACTTTACAGTCACAGGTGAGCAGCGGCAGCTCAACCCAGAAGTAACGCACACATAATATAATAATCTAAAAACTGACTACTTTATGCAAAATTTTTATTTTTTTTCAATGCTATCCCATGCATCCATACCTATCCACACCAGGCTCACTGGTGTGCTGGAGCCTCTCACAGATGATTCCGGGCAGTTATTTTGTAAGTCAAAACTGTAAATCTCTTCTTGTGCCAAGCATGACAATTCGCTGTATCGCTGTAATAAAGTGTGTGTGCGTTTGAAAATTGTGTTGTATGTAAAATCAATCAACACAAAAGATGCATGGGCAGTTGTAACTTGGCTGTTTTAACATTAATTTACCACAGGGTGGAAGTAGAGACCATAATAATTCACCATCAAGCCAGAGCTCATCCGACCAAACAAGCAGAATTGTTTTATTGAACAGTAGAAAACAAACGCCCATAGTCAGTGCATTAATTTGATGCCATCGAATGTTGATCGTAAACTCCAACTTCTTCCCCTCGGTCGCCTCATCTCTTCAATAAACTGCAGAGCCAGGTGCCATGTCTTCATCTCTTAGGAACTCCTATTTCGAGCATCCACTGCTTTGACTTGGAAATGGAGGAAACCATCTTGTGCATTATCTTTCCAGATCTTAGATAAACCACAAAGTCCGCCTAACATTTAGTTTGTGTCAACATTTTATTCTTTGGTATTAACACTAGTTACATATGTATTAACATTTTATAAGGAGGTTTGTTAAATATTTGGCATGCATATAACAAGTACAAAGTCCACTTTCAAGAAGTCTCAGAAAGGCATTTGTCAAGGTATTAGTGTACTGGTTATATATATATATATATATATATATATATATATATATATATATATATATATATATATATATATATATATATATATATATATATATATATAAAAGTCTCGTTATATCGATATTGGTTATATCGATAGTACCGCTTATTACGATACTATTTCTATGAACGCAAGGAGAAAATTACATGCGCGCAGGGTCGAATATATGGATATTTTTTCGGACTCCCGAGAATATTGATATGACGAGAGTTTACTGTATATACAGTAAAGTCTCGTTATATCTCGGGTATATCGATAGTACTGCTTATTACGATACTATTTTCATTTCCCTTGCACATTTCTAGTCTTTTTATGTATAATTAGTACCGTTTAGTACAGGGGTCGGGAATCTATGGCTCGCGAGCCATATATGGCTCTTTTGATGATTGCATATGGCTCGCCGATAAATATTACATATTATAATACATATTGTCGTTTTTTTCGTCGTTCATTTCCCGTTGGGCCTGCAGTTGGCGGAAAGCGCAATTTTGATTGGACGACACTAAACTAGAATGGCCGAATGCGCCATGTTGATTGGATGATAGTGGCCGTCATGTTGAAACAGGTAAACGCCCCTTTAAATGAGCCCAACTTGTGCACTTCAGCCTGAATGCACCGGAGCATTAGAGGAGAGAAAATGTTCTGATTCTAATTTGCAATGAAACAATACCATCGATGAAACAGTCGAATGTCAGTGACATTTTAACAAGCCCCATGTTAACGTTAGCATCAACATTCTTCTGCGAGAAGTATATTGCGGATAGCAAGTGTGGAAGCTTATGAGCCGTGTGCAGGCTAGCTAGCAGTAACTTCGCCTCTGGACCGGCAAATTGAATTTTATTCCAATCGTTTTCCTGGATTTTTACCAAACACGAGGAACGGAAAACCATCCATGTTAACAGTGAGTACTATCCGATATTTTGTTGAAAAGTGGCCGCGCGTGTGTGTGCGCGCGCACGCGAGCGTTTGTATGTGCGCGCGTGCGTGTGGCTCTCGCTGAAAAACATTTCTAAATATTTAACTTTTATGGCTCTCTTAGTCAAAAAGGTTCCCGACCCCTGGTTTAGTACGATACCCGGTTATTACGATAATCCGGTTATTACGGTGCTCCCTTTCATCCCCCTCCGGCCATGTTGCTGTTTATATCAATACATCGGTCGCGCCATTGGTCGACTTGGTCACGTGTCTTGGTCACGTGACACGCCATCGGTCGCGCCATTGGTCGCGCCATTGGTCGACTTGGTCACGTGTCTTGGTTACGTGACCAGCACCCGTGTAGCAGAGCCATTTTCATTTTCAGACGGTAGCTCGTGTGTAGCAGACGAGATTGAAGTGTTTGTGTTAAAAGGTAAAAATGGGAAGCAGAATAAGATTGATGACTTTTTTATATTGTATACATAATACAGTAAGATGTAAGTATTGCAGTTTCCCTGTTGTGTTATGTACATGCCCACTGTACTGTATATGAATGCACTCGTTTTTTGCAACAATGTTTCTTGTTTTGTCTGCTGAAGCGTGATGATTTTGAAAATTATTAACATTCCATACTGTGTATTAAAGGACAACCGATGTCACTTTTTATTCAAATGCTAAACACCAATAAAAATGACTTCACGCCAAGACGTCTTGCATTGCTTGTGAATCCAAACAATGGCTTCAGATTCGGATAATATGCTTTCTTGTTACACATCCAGTTATGAATATGATTCAAATACACTGTAGTTCTGAAGATGAAAGCATCGATAGTCCGGTTATATCGATATTTCTTCCGACTCCCGAGAATATCGATATAACGAGACTTTACTGTATATATATATATATATATATATAGTATTTGCAATAGATTATCACAGGGGTCGGGAACCTTTTTGACTAAGAGCCATGAAAGTAAAATATTTAGAAATGTTTTTCAGTGAGAGCCACACGCACGCGCGCACACACACACGCGCGGCCACTTTTCAACAAAATATCAGAATGTATTATTTAAAATAACTTTGTGATAGTACTCACCGTTAACATGAATGGTTTTCCGTTTCTCGTGATTGGTAAAAATCCAGGAAAACGATCGGAATGAAATTCAATTTGCTGGTCCAAAGTTACTGCTAGCTAGCCTGCACACAGCTAATAAGCTTCCACACTTGCTATCTGCAATCTACTTATCGCAGAAGTATGTTGATGCTAACGATAACATGGGGCTTGTTAAAATGTCACTGACATTCGACTGTTTCATCGATGGTATTGTTTCATTGCAAATTAGAATCAGAACATTTTCTCTCCTCTAAGGCTCCGGTGCATTCACGCTGAAGTTCACTAGTTGGGCTCATTTAAAGGGGCGTTTTCCGGTTTCAACATGACGGCCACTATCATCCAATCAAAATGGCGCTTTCGGCCATTCTAGGTCAGTGTCATCCAATCAAAATTGCGCTTTCCGCCAACTGCAGCCCCAACGGCTGCAGTTGGCCGTTGGGGCTGATCGGCGAAAAAAAAACACAATATGTATTTAGTTTTATCGGCGAGCCATATGCAATCATCAAAAGAGCCATATATGGCTCGCGAGCCATAGGTTCCCGACCCCTGGATTATCAGATAGACAAAGTGGCGTTTTTAAGTGCACATTAGGCAATTGCTATAAAGTTACCGACGTGGCTGTATATTTAACGTTAAAAGCTCAGTCATGCAGGCAGAAAATAGCATGTATACAAGCACATTCACATGCAGAATTGACAAAACCAGAAGGAAATACAGCACCTTTGTGAGTTAAGTACCAGTGTGGAGACGTTGACAACAAATATGCTTGACATTTCCAACGGGCTATTAAAAGTGCGATATTGTTCTTTCACTTTGAATACAAGTCTATGGCACTTCCTGAATAAATTATATTGTATTCATTGGGATGAATCAATGTTTTACACATTTGACTCAGACTGTTAAGATCTGAATAACAATTTCAAAATGTTGTGAAACATAATTAAAAAGTTATGCTTTCGCAATGCACCACAGCCAAATGTTTGGAAAAAAAATGTAATAAAAGAAATACATTCAGTATCCACAAGGCAAACATGATGTGTCGTTATCATACACATACACAAAAACATAATACTTTTTATACGAGCCAGTCTGAACAAAGTGACATTTCTTCACACAAGATCATCTTTTGCTTCACTTTCAGGTCAAAATTCGACAGGTTGTAAACTTTTGTTGAATAAACCAAGTGCAGAAAATTCACAAGGCCAGCGTCTTCACTGTTATCGTTAGTTGGCCCTTGGATACTTTTCGCACCTTCATCAGTTACATCTCAAACTGACGATACATGCTCTCCACATAGCTCAGGACCATTTGCCAGTCAGGACCACCTACACGCAGCATGTCCTCAACAGTCTGTTAAACAGATGGTTTAAAAGGTGATTAGTCTTTCAGCACCTGTCTATTTGTCATATACTGTAGCTGTGGATTTTTTTTAATGACCGTATTTAGTCAAAGTCAGGCTTGGCCTGGTGGTAATTACTTGCCTATTCTAGTTCAGTGTCTTACCAAAGATTGGACAATCCCAACAGTCTCGCCTGTTTTGAATGCTAAACTGAGATTGGCCCTCTGCAAAGAAAAAATATGACAAACTATGAATCAGTAGGGTTTAGAACAGGGGTGTCAAACTCATTTCGCATTGCGGGCCACATACGGACGGCCTAGGCCCTAGGGAGATGTCAAGTGGGCCGGACCATTAAAATTATACCATACTCTGCTAAAAATAGCAAAAATATCATTTCCTTTGTTTTGGTGTAAAGAAGCACAAGAACATTAGGAAAATATTGACATTTAATGAACTATCTTTTCACAAAACATTTCATGAAACACCTCATATTTCCTTAGTCAAATGTGCAATTTACATTTATCATTCACAAATATGCATTGCAACTGATCCCACTGATTGTACAAAGGCACAAAACTTTAATTGGTACTGAAAAATATAGTAATGCACTTTAAGACTAAATGAGACTTTTAAAGAAAGTGAATTATTAAACCACTTACACATACGCATATGAAATCTAAATGTAATCCCTGCGTACACCTTACAAACTAAGGAGAGTGATTTTAAATGTGTAATGAAGAAAGTGTTCACCTGTCCTGTAAATCTGTAAACTTCATACATGAAACATACCTACATACAATACATACTGAAAATTTATGGAGTTGTATGAACAGTAGAATTCCATCACAGAACTTTTGTTTTGAAGCTGCTGACTAACATTAAGGTGTGGTATCGCAGGCTGTGGGTAATGTTGCTGTCGCTGAGAAGTTTGTCAAACTGACGATGGTTCAGACCTCTGGACCGGATGAAATTTACAGTGCGAACAACCACCTCCATGACGTGGTCCATTTTCAGCGACTTGCAACACAATGCCTCCTGGTGCAAAATACAGTGAAATGTCCAGAAACGATCTCCTCCATTAAGGGCTTGTACTTTGTCTTTGAACTTTGTTGCGACACCTGCTTTCTTTCCGACCATGGATGACGCGCCGTCTGTAGCCAGGCTGACAGCGCGGGACCGGTCCATTCCAACTCTGTCCAATACAGCAACGACAGAGTCGAAAATGTCCGCGGCTGTTGTGGTGTTCATCATTGGCACCAACTCAAGAAACTCTTCAATAACAGTCAATGTCTCATCAACTCCTCGAATAAATATGGCCAGTTGGGCCACGTCTGTGATGTCAGTGCTCTCGTCAATTGCCACGGAAAATGCAATAAATCCTCTCCGCTATAGTATTCCTCGTCAGGCTAATATTGGCAAAAGCTTGTCGCTTCTCGGAACATACAAGTTCAGCCGCCTTCATCATGCATCGTTTAACAAAGTCACCGTCGAAATACGGCTTCGATGCTAATGCTATTTCGCTAGCAATTAGGTAGCTGGCTTTTACCGCTGCTTCATTGACTTCTCGGCTCCGGATGAAAGTTGACTGCTGTTTCCTCAGACCTGCCAGCAATTCGTTAATCTTTTCTCTTCTCAGTTGTCCTTGCAACCAGTCATATTTTTCGCTGTGATGAGTCTCGTAGTGGCGTCGAATATTATATTCCTTCAATACCGAAACTTGTTGCAAACACACCAAGCACAAAGGTTTTCCGTGCATCTCTGTAAATAAATAAGACGTGGTCCATTTTTCTTTGAAAATTCTACACTCCTTATCTACTTTTCTCCATTTGGATAACGACATTTTGGCTAATGAGGGTGTAGCGGACAGGTAGAGACCAAGGTATTAACAACGTCGAGACAAGCAGCAGATGGCGCATTGACACCGTCTGCTGTTTTCAGTCTGTCTCAGTGATGCGGCGTGTCTTCTACTCTGATGGAAAGAGTGCGCCACTCAGCGGATAATCCATGAATTGCTGTGAATTAAAAATATTAATTCCATGTTTTTTATGCATTTTTCCACTTTCAAATTATTCAAAATTAACCTCCTTGGGGGCCGGTTCTGGCCCGCGGGCCGTATGTTTGACACCAGTTGTTTAAAATAAATTCATTCCAATGGTTTAAGATTTCGGATTGGTTCGGATCGTGTTGTGAAACTCTTTTTGTCGCAGGATGTATTTTAATTAACATTTCCCTTGGTGCCATGATGACTGACACCAATTAAAAGAAGTCAAGAATAACGGTTTATCAGACTGTTGTTTAAGTTACTGTCATGAAGGAATTTATAACTTGAAAATTCTGACAAAATCTTATTTATGTATGAGGAATTTAGATTTTTGTTGTGTTTTAGCAAAGTTTAACTTTGACAAATGTGGGATAAGGGGTTGTGTCTACAAAAAGGAGAGGAGTAACAGTACCTTACATTGCAGGAGTTTCTGAAAAACTAGTCCTTTGACAACAAAAAACTAGTCCTTTGGCAACACAAAATAAACACTTTAAGGCAAAAATTAGTGCATCCAAAAGATAGGCTGCCAAATGAAAAACAAAGTAATGTAGTTTATTCAATACATAAGTTTTGTAAGAATGAAAATTGTAAAGAGCAGTACATTGGGGAGACTAAACAAATTCTCAAAGACTATCAACATCGCAGGGATAATACTAGTGGGCCTCAATCGGCAGTACATATGCATCTAAAAGCTAGCAACCACTCACTTGACGACAATGAGGTTAAAATATTAGCGAAAGAACATAGATGGTTTGAAAGGGGAGTAAAAGAAGCGATTTTCATAAAACAACTAAATCCTTCATTAAACCGGTTTGGTGGGGTGAGGTTCAATTTGGATCGTTCTTAGGCAACATAGGATTAGTAATACTGATGAGGTGATACCGGTCGAAGTGGGGCAATCAGGCCAGTCGTTAGTCTGAACAACAGGAACTATCAGTGGAGCAGCTGCAGGGAGTAGTCCTCTGCTCCCCCCAACCTGAGAGCAGGGACCTATCATAGCAGAGTCCGGCACCGCCATGTCTGGACAGTAGGCATATATATATATATAGGGCCGAAACTACCAGTAAGACTTTACATCTGTGTAAGCTCTCAGTCGTACAGGAGTGGTCCATCGATGAGAAGGTTTCTTCAGCCGTCATCTATACTTTTTTGAAGGTGTCGGATTTTTCGCCTTGGATAGGAGGCGAAACGCCCGACACCTTCAAAGAAGTACAGATGACAGCTGAAGAAACCTTTTCATCGCTGGATGAGTCCTGTACGACAGAGTTTACACAGACGATGTCTATTGCAAATTAAATGATTAAATTCATCCAGAAAGTATAATTTATTTAATCTAAAAATAGATTAATCCTCTTGTTGTGCATTATGTACAGTTTACATCACCTTTTCATGACTTAATTGCAATCTTATGAAGAATTTTTGAAATCCATTCTCCATAATTCCTTAAAAACTTGCCAAGTTTTTGTTCTCTCTTTGGAACACAATAAGATGCTATAAAATGCATGTTAATGAAGTGGGGATTTGTTATTGGAGCCTCATCGGCGCACTTACGCACGCACACACACACACGCGCGCACGCACACACACACACACACACACACACACACACACACACACACACACACACACACACACACACACACACACACACACACACACACAAAACATTAATATTTTTAGTCAAGTTAATAATGGAAACAGCTTGTGGTCCTACTTGCTATTTGAACTCAGTTGCCGAAATATCAATAGGATTGCTGTAGCGAGTGAGTGTTAATATTCTCGAAATACTTTATTCGCCCCCTATCATTCGTCATATTGAGGTCAAATTGTAGCACACCGTTCATTAAACTGTTCGAAACTAATAGTTTGCTTTTGTTGCAGCCAGAGACTGACTTATTGGCGTTGTGTGACACAGCAAAAATATAAAATGTATTGTGAACAACATCCAAAAAGGCCAAGCTCACCTTATCGTCTGGACTGAGGCTGCTATAAGGAATACATGAGGGCAGGTAGCTGTGGTAAACAGCACAAAATGCGAGGCCATCCACCCAGCTGCTGCTAAAATTGGTAATGTCAATATTCTGTCGAAAAGGAAAACAAAATGGGAACCCCTCAGTTGATGTATAATAAAACGTTTTTAAATGGCATAAAGGAGAAGAAACCCATCATGCCCTTGAAATATAAAAGCATTTACAAGCAAGTCGTTGTCATGTACGTACTTCTCATGACGAGATTGACTGTAATTGTCTATTCTCTATCAACAACAAAAATCAATGTTTACTTTGTAGCCTAGGGTTTGGCTTTGACACCAACGTAAGAGAGAATTCCTCTTTGAGCCTCCATGACGACGCAGGAGCAGGTTGAAACCATCCTGGAACCTAAACGATACAAGTTTTAGACCTTCTAGTTAAGTTTCGTGACATCAATACCTTGATGTGGGAAAACAAAGATAATATTTTTGGGTTGACCAAATCAATGTTTAGTATGTAGCACATTCACCTGGTTGGTGGAAGGTCAGAAAGAGCGGAGTTGTACTTGTTTAAAGTTTCTTCACGTTTCCCTGCAATGAAAAAGTATTGACTTAGATGTCAAGCAGTGTTTGCTTAAAAAAAAAGGTACAATGCACCAGAATGTGCACAGAAAAAACAACTTGAAGATAGACACAACTTGATCATGGAACACGTGTAATTACCAATGAAAAAAACACATACCTGTATCAGTGTTTGATCTGCTCTCTTGTTGATCCAGGCTTCTTTGTCCTCTGAGCGGTACTAAATTCTTTGAAGAAAAAAAAGGAAAAAATATATATATCTCATTTCCAAGTGTATCATATGATTAAAAAAATGATGTGAAGAAAAGAATAATCTCACTTTGTTTATTGGTTCAAAAGTTGTGGAAGTGGTTGTCTGGGAAGTTCCATTTTGTAAGGTCATGGAGTCTGAATGTGCTGGCAATCGGGACAAGCTTCTGGAGCATTATGGCACATTGACAGAAATGGTTGAACATATGAAAGTTATTCCAGCTGTGAATATAAGTAGATAGATGTATTGCTCTATTTTCTGATCGTATAAGTGAGTGTGTCTCCATTTTTCCCCATAACTTCTGATAGACCCCATAACAATGATCGTGCAAAGTTTAAGAGCAACTGTTGATCTCACCTTGACCTCTCAGTCGTTGTTCTTCGTGTCTCACCCGATCGCATCTCTTCCCTCCTCCTTTCCTCGTTGGTTACATTCCTCAGATATCGCTTAGTGACAGCCGCACAGTCCTCCCTAACAATACCTGTCAGGCTGTCAGTCGCACTGCCTGCCAGCCGGTACACCACTCTCTCCTTCCCCCTCTGACTACTCTGACTGCTGTCAGAGTTCATCAGAGTTTCATTCTTCTCTCCTTCTTGGGCATGAGTTTTGTTTGGAGTCTGAGTCAGGGTAGCCAGCCTCTGCCTGCTCTCCTCAAGCTCCCCTCTCAATGTGGAAAGCTGCATGTCGGTCTCCTTCTGTCTAAGCAGGGCAGCAGCCAGTTCGCTCTCCATATCTTTATGTGCCGTTCGAAGCACAGTCAGCTCTTCTCGAAGCACAGTCAGCTCTTCTTCGGCCTCGGCTCTTAGACGGTCAGCCACTGACACGGCTACTTGAAGGTCAGATTGGAATTGGAGCCATTCCATCCGCTCACTCTAAAACAACAAGCAGATGCCTTGATTCGTTTCGATGAACTACCATGAACCGGCACAATGCTTTCCATCTTTTGTTGATTGTTACCAACGTGACTTAAACCAAGTGGTGTGCCGTGGATTTCATCTCTAGGCCTTCAGTCACGTCTCAATCAATCCAGACTGAAAAAGGTGTGGTGTGATTTACTTATAAGTCAAATAGTGGGTACCATTAGCCGGGAAATAACTGACAGGCCTTTCTTAATAATGCCCATTTTTCTTGAAAAGTCAGTCTTGAAAATGATTTTAACAGAAAATCTCCAACCAAATAAATTAATTCTCCTCCTTCAGCCACTGTGGCTTGACAAAACTGCTATCAATACAACATATTTGCTCATGCAGCAGTCGACTGATACAGTGTGCTAGCTCTGGCCAGTATGCTCTTGTCACGAGAGGCATGTGATCAGAGCAGTTTTTGCAAAGTATGATTGGCTAGTGCAGGGGTTGGGAACTTATGGGTCGCGAGCCATATATGGCTCTTTTGACGATTGCATATGGCTCGCCGATAAAACTAAATACATATCCTCGTTTTTTTCGCTGTTTATTTCCCGTTGGGGCTGCAGTTGGCGGAAAGCGCAATTTTGATTGGATGATACTGACCTAGGTTGGCCGAAAGCGCCATTTTGATTGGATGATACTGGCCGTCATGTTGAAACAGGTAAACGCCCCTTTAAATGAGCCCAACGAGTGCACTTCAGCTTGAATGCACGGGAGCATTAGCCTTTGAGGAGAGAAAATGTTCTGATTTTAATTTGCAATGAAACAATACCATCGGTGAAACAGTCGAATGTCAGCGACATTTTAACAAGCCCCATGTTAACGTTAGCATCAACATACTTCTGCGAGAAGTATATTGCAGATAGCAAGTGTGGAAGCTTATGAGCCGTGTGCAGGCTAGCTAGCAGTAACTTCGCCTCTGGACCGGCAAGTTGAATTTTATTTCGATCGTTTGCCTGGATTTTTACCAATCACGAGGAACGGAAAACCATTCATGGGAACGGTGAGTACTATCACAAAGTTATTTTAAATAATACATTCTGATATTTTGTTGAAAAGTGGCCGCGCGTGCGCGCGCGCGCGCGTTTGTACGTGCGCGCACGCCCGTGTGGATGTGCGCGCGCGTGGCTCTCACTGAAAAACATTTCTAAATATTTTACTTTTATGACCATCTTAGTCAAAAAGGTTCCCGACCCCTGGGCTAGTGACTAACCAATCATTCTTTGCAAAAACTCTGATGTTGACCAGCCTCTTCAAGAAGACGGTACAGTTGTTGCGTTGCCAACTCGATATCAAACAGCAGTTTGATGATCGACACATTTGATGCAACAGGGCCCGCAGAATTGATTGTGAAGGCGTCCAGGTAGATTTCTTACCATGGTAACAAATAATGGCTGAAATGTGATTGGTTAAATGCTTGAATACAAAAACATACATCTGGCAACAGCACAACAGAGTAAAAGTAATAAAAGGAAGCTGAAAATAAATTTGGAGTTATTTCATAAGAATTCATGGACAAAATATTACTAACATCGGTGATTCAAATATTTTTAGGCCAGGAGAGAAGGCTTTGCAAGCCTTGAGGGTGCACCGCTGCTTAAACCTTATAATACAGGTTTGTCACATGTGCTAAGGCTAAATAAGAAATGTTGACAATTTCACATGAGATAAACTTTATTTATTATTATTCATTTTAAAGAAGAAAAAGAAAGCAAAATGGGTAAAAGCAGTGTTTGAAATAACGTCTGCCCGGAGGCCCGGGGTGTACAACTTTTACGTCGGGCGTACAACTTTCAAAACTTCTAGGCCCGGGTGGAGGACAACTTCTTCAAGAAAAAAAAAACGATTTTTTTCAAATAAAACGTTTATTTTATTCAATAAAGCAAACCGCTGCAAGCCACGTGGAATCATCTTTCTCAGCGCCTTTCAAAACCTTCAAGTGCACTTTACAGTCACGGTAATAGTCCGCCTGCTTCGTACTATACCGTGACTGTATAGTGTACTTCACAGTTTTGAAAGGCGCTTAGAAAAAGGAGTCCACGTGGCTTTAGCAGACAACGCAACACAAACATTGCATTGTGCACCATGACGACAAACGCGTCTTATTGTGTTTCAAGTTGTGAAAGATAGGGCAGGCAACTTTTCAGAGATGTCTGCCCTGGTGTCCGCTAACTTTTTGTCATGAGTTTCAAACACTGGTAAAAGAGATTAAAAGGTATTCCAAGCATTGTGGGACATGTGAGTTTCAAGAAATGATTTGAAGGATTAGAAGCCAGTACTGTTTTGAATGTTTGGTGGGAGAGAGTGCCGGGGGGGGGGGGGGGGGGGGGGGGGGGGGGCAGAGAAGGCTTGGTTCCTTCCAGGTTTTGAGCCTTGGAACAGGGATGGCGAGGTTTGTCTTTGAGGAGCAGAGGTTGCGGGAAGGAGTGTATGGGTGAAGAAGGTCGAAGTGGTAGGAGGCTGTCAATTATTACGTTTGTAGGTGGCGTTTAGAATGAATACGCTGGGAAACAGTGTTGTTGAGTATTTTATCCTTTTTTATCTCGTTATGCGAACACCTTTGGCATCTCTTGGACGGAAAGATTACTTTCTTTACCTATTTGAGTATTATATTCTTCAACTGCTCAAAGTAGAAGAATCTGTCATTAATTACCTTCATTAGTGTTTGGCCCAATATCCCAAATATTATGACTAATGGTGATCAATGTAAATTCAATGGATTGGATTTTGGATTAGCCTTTATTAGTCTTGCAGTCGATAAATTTACATTTCACAGCACAAAATTATGGAAGAAAGAAGAAAGGAAAGGAAGAAGTAGAAAAACAAAATGCAGGAGCTGCTGGAAAGGCAGCCACTCTCGCGGCACCATCTTGAAGTAAAAGGAAATGACAATGACATGATGTAGCAAGCCCTGAAAAGCAAATAGTGAGGCATATCTGTAAAAGCTTGGCCAAAACAAACATCCGAATCAAACCTCTGAAGATGGAGGACACTGATTTGCTGTGGCGACCCCTTGAAGGGAAAATCCGAAAGGAAAAGAAGAAGAAGATCTGTCTGACATATGAGATCAACTATGCAAAAAATATGTCTGTGAAACCACACAATAAAGAAAATTTAACACAGGATTACAAGGAAGGCTAACCATATGTCATTAATATTAGTAGTCTACTCCATCTCAAAAGGGGTTTTCCTCTCTTTGAGGTAGTAACTATTGAAACTACACGATTGGATAACAATTGTGCCAACATTGTTTCCGTGTTATTATATTGTGATTAAATATTAAGAGCTATCCTCAGACACTTTTGATATCATGGTTGCTCCAGACATGAAAAAACAATAAAAAAGGAACATTCACCAGTATCAATAGTAGAGCTGAAACGAGAAATCATGGAAGAGGGGTACATATTTAATGCCGACAGCAGACAGACTACCAGGCAATATAAGGCGGATGGTCCACAAGCTTGGTGAAGGAGCAAAGGTTAGAAGGTGAGTAATTAGATGAACAACGAACAAATGGAGTTGTTGAGGAGGAAGTAATATTGGAGCCAAGTCGACACTCTCTGGTCTGACCAGTGACTCAAGACCACAGCTGGACCCCATTATACTGTAAGCAAACATCTCACATTCCTTATTCCTTTGCCTCACTACAGAACGTTATAAGCAGTTGATTTGACATTTTAGTTTTTCGGGCACGCTATGCTGGAAACATGCCAAACAGCTAGATTAAAACTCAGTTGTATTATTTCATTAAAAAAAAAACACACACTACTTTTTGAAGGATCTTGTCTTCACATTGTCTTGCTTATCTGGTCATGAGCACTCCAACCATCTGTTTCAGGAAACAGGAAGGGGTGCTCCCCAGTTCATACGAAGATAAGGGTGTGGGTTGTCAGGACGAACACACAGAGAGAAACAGTCCCAGAAGAGCTGACCCGTGGCCTACAGCAAGACCAGATGTGGTGTACGTTCAGACATACACGCATGCACGCACAGACACACACACGCACACACACACGCACTTTGAATATCTGGTGATTCTCGGAAAGAGTTATTGTTTTCAATCCATTTTTCCCTTGTTCTCTTCTCCACCTAGTTATTCTCTCTTTTTGACACATAGTTGGAGAACCATCTAAATTTTGAAAGTGCTTCTCCCTCCGAAGTTTCTTCAGTCTGCAATTGCCACCCAAAAAAAATGATTGAATACCACCTAAACTAACCATATTCCTTGCACCTGAAAATAATTCAGGAGATGAAGTGAGCTGCATTGAATGCACATGGACATCAAAGTGAAAGGTGTCCTAAATTCAGTGCCATGTTTTACACACCGAATAATTCAGCACAGGGTTCACATTCGACACCGCGGTTGCCTCCTCACAGTCTAGACAAAGTTAACAGTTTTTCATTCCAAACGTTTGTAACCTCAAAACAAACTTCCGCTATCAAAGAAGAGGAATAATAGTGAATTATGGCAAATGTCTAGCAGCGGTCACCTGGAACTGATACCAAAGCTGTGTTTTGTATATATTTTAGTTTAGGCCCTATATATATATATATATATATATATATATATATATATATATATATATATATATATATATATATATATATATATATATATATATATATATATATATATATATATATATATATATATATATATATATATATATATGTATGCGGCTGGATAGCTCAGTTGATAAGGCATCGGTTTGGCATATGGGAGACGCGGGTTCGAATCCCACTTGTGGCAGAGAAAATGAGCAGAAATGAGCACAATGACATCATCCAGTGTGGGTCCTTGGGCAAGACCCTTCACGCTAATGCCTACCTCATACAATGATGAGAGACAATAAATGGAATGACATGCCGGCTCAGACGTCGCCCGGCCAAACAAGGTCTGCGTCAGGTGCTGGGGAACCAGAGCACCCTGATGAAAAATGGGCTACTGGAACAAAGCGGAGATGGACGAGATGCGATAACATGGCTCTGTTGGAATGCTACTACTCAAGCAACCCTAGTCAGAGGGGTTACATGCGGAGAATGGGGGCTGAGTGGTTACTTCGAAACCCACAGTCACGGTTGACCACGAAACAACTAGTAGCTCAGTGTTCCAATATCCACAAACGGCAATTGCTATCACAACTTGAGATTGATGAGGTACAACACAAATTCCGAGGTGAAGGGTCCCAGGCTGCCACATCAGAGGAAGAGGTTCAACCAGAGATTGGGGGGCAAGCCCCAATGAATAATGAGATTGGGAAGCCAGCCCCAATAAATGAAATGCTGAGCGAGGCAGCAAATGACCTGAGAGATAAGATCATGGCAAGAATGAAAACTGGGCAACGAAGGCACCGATTACAACGGCTATGTGAAGTACCACCTGAAAGTCTCATGGAAACTGTGAATGCAGCACTGAGAACGATCCCGACCGGAACGATCACGGAAACCAATGAGCTGATATACACCTCAGCATCAGTGATCCTAGACATGCTTGGCTACAAGAGCAACCATGAGAGCCACAAGATTCATTACCCACCATGGAAAAGACGGTTGGAGGCCAAGATCAAGGCGGCTCGGAAAGATGTGAGTCAATTGACGGAGACCCAGAGAGGTGTGAATAAAAGGCCAATACCCAAGAGGTACATGCAGATAACCATACCTGAAGCACTCGAAACTGACAAACAAAGGCTCCAGGCCTTGGCCAGTCGCCTAAAGAGGTACACGAAAGAGAATGAGGCCAGAAGAATAAACAGGCTGTTCGCAACACAACCTGCGAACGTGTACGCTCAGTGGCAGGGTTCTAACAGCAGAGCAGACCCTCCAAGGCTGGAAACTGAAAGATACTGGAAAGGCATATGGGAGAAGGAGGTCGCACATAACAGCAGTGCACAATGGCTGGTGACTCTGAAAGAGGAGCACAGCAACCTCCCTGAACAGAACCCAGTTACCATCACAGCGGCAGATATACAAGGAAGAGTCTCAGGTATGAAAAACTGGACGGCACCAGGCCCGGATATGGTCCACACCTACTGGCTAAAGAAACTCACAGCTCTCCACGAGCGCCTAGCAGCACAAATGAACCAGCTGCTGATGGATGGGACTCACCCAGGATGGCTAACCGAAGGGCGAACAATCCTGATCATGAAGGATTCCTCAAAGGGTGCAGTTCCTTCCAACTATCGGCCAATAACCTGTCTCTCCACAACATGGAAGCTCATGTCAGGCATCATTGCGGCTAAGATAAGTGGACACATGGATCAATACATGAGCAAAGCACAGAAAGGCATTAGTAGAGATACTAGAGGTGCCAAACATCAGCTGCTGGTTGACAGAACAGTCGCTCAAGACTGCAGGTCCCGACATACCAACCTGTGCACAGCCTGGATTGATTACAAGAAAGCATATGACTCGATGCCACACACATGGATCAATGAATGCTTGGAGTTGTATAAGGTCAACAGGACCCTGAGAGCCTTCGTTGCAAACTCGATGAGGATGTGGAAAACCACACTTGAAGCCAATGGCAAGCCACTAACGCAAGTGTCCATCAAATGTGGCATATACCAAGGTGATGCACTCTCCCCACTGCTGTTCTGCATAGGACTGAACCCCCTCAGCCAGATAATCGCCAAGACAGGCTATGGATACCGCCTCAGAACTGGAGCTACGATCAGTCACCTCCTCTACATGGATGACATCAAGCTGTATGCTAAGAGCGAAAGGGACATAGACTCCCTGATCCACACAACCAGGATCTACAGCAGTGATATCGGAATGTCATTCGGGCTGGAGAAATGTAGTCGGATGGTGACTAAGAGGGGAAAGGTAGTCCACACTGAAGGGGTCTCACTCACTGAAGGAACAATAGCAGACATTGAAAACAGCTACAAGTACCTCGGTATACCACAGGCCAATGGCAACCTCGAATTAGCAACAAGGAAAGCGGCTACGACCAAATACCTCCAGCGGGTGAGGCAAGTCCTCAGAAGCCAGCTCAATGGCAAGAACAAGACCCGGGCAATAAACAGCTATGCCCTGCCAGTGATCAGATACCCTGCAGGAATAATAAGGTGGCCAAAGGAAGAGATTCAGACCACGGATGTTAAGACCCGAAAACTCCTCACCATGCACGGAGGGTTCCATCCCAAGTCCAGCACCCTGAGACTGTACACAAACCGTAAGGAAGGAGGCCGGGGACTAGTGAGTGTGAGAGCCACTGTCCAGGATGAAACATCCAAGCTCCATGAATACATCAAAGAGAAGGCTCCAACGGATGATGTACTCAGAGAATGTCTCAGTCAATGGGGAACAGAGGATGAGGTGCTGGAAGAGGGACAATCATGGGAGGAAAAGCCCCTACACGGGATGTACCACCGAACCATAGCAGAAGTGGCTGATCTCAAGAAGTCCTATCAGTGGCTAGAGAGGGCTGGCCTAAAGGACAGCACATAGGCACTCATCCTGGCTGCCCAAGAGCAGGCCCTGAACACCAGAGCCATAGAGGCAGGGATATACCACACCAGACAAGACCCAAGGTGTAGGTTGTGCAAAGAGGCACCTGAGACAATCCAACACGTAACTGCAGGGTGTAAGATGCTGGCAGGGAAAGCCTACATGGAGCGCCATAACTAGGTGGCTGGCATAGTCTACCGAAACATCTGTGCGGAGTATGGACTGGAAACCCCAAGGTCAAAATGGGAAACACCTCCCAAGGTGGTGGAGAATGACCGAGCAAAAATCCTGTGGGACTTCCAGATACAGACTGACAAGATGGTAATGGCCAACCAACCAGATATCGTGGTCATAGATAAAGGGGAAAGGAAAGCCGTTGTCGTGGATGTAGCGGTCCCGAGTGATGGGAACATCAGAAAGAAGGAACATGAGAAAATCGAGAAATACCAAGGGCTCAGAGAGGAGCTGGAGAGAGCCTGGAAGGTAAAGGTGACAGTCGTGCCTGTGGTGGTCGGAGCACTTGGGGCAGTGACCCCCAAACTCGACGAGTGGTTGCAACAGATCCCGGGAACAACATCGGATATCTCGGTCCAGAAAAGCGCAGTGCTGGGAACAGCACGGATACTGCGCAGAACCCTCAAGCTTCCTGGCCTCTGGTAGAGGACCCGAGCTGAAATGGGGACAGACACCATCCATGGTGGGTGAGACGAGGATTTTTTTATTATATATATATATATATATATATATATATATATATAAACTACCAGTAAGACTTTAGTTTGCTGACGAAGTTTCTTGGATAAGAAGCGAAACGTCCGACACCTTCAAAGTACAGATGACGACAGAAGAAACCTATATATATATATATATATATATAGGCCCTAAACTACCGACTGAAGAAACCCTTTCATCGATGGACCACTCCTGTACGACTGAGAGCTTACACAGACGTCCCAATAGTTATGTTGAAATGTGAAAGAATATGTGTGTATTTGTGCCTCTGCTCTGTCTAACGTGCGCAACAGACATAAAAACAATCGGCCAGTGTGATCATAGGCATCATCCCTCACTCCCTCCTCTTCCTCACTACACTGAACAAACCAAAAGAAGTTTTGTCTCCTGAACGGCCGATTGTGAAGAACCACCTCCGCACTCTGAATCCCTCCTCCTCCTTCCACCAGCTCCACACAAAAAGGCTCCCAGGACAGCAAAGCAGACAGAGTGGGTTCATAAAGTCAGTGCTTTGCAACTTCTATTGGCCCAGCAAGGGCCCGTGTAAACACAGTGTTGGATTGCCTCAATTTTTAATACACGGCTACCTCTCAATGTTTTCTTTTCTCCCTGTGGTCTGTGCTGGCCCATGCAGAGATTCTCTTTGCAAGCTTCTTTGGGTATGTAGGAAATTGGGCAAAAAGAGGAAGGAGACATGAAACATGAAAGAGAGACTTCCAAGAACAGAAATAAGCATGTAAAGTGAGATTTTTAACGTCAAGCCAAACATCACACATACACAGATCAATCGCTCATCGTTTGCAAAGAGGCAGAATGACCTCTATCATGGATTTTTAAACTTGAATCTGCATGGCTCAAACAGCTGCAAGCATAAAACATGTTTTAGAATTAGTTACTGTTTCACGATGATAAAGGGATTATTCTACATAATAGTGGATTACATTTCTTTTTGTGTGTGTTTTTTCCCCTGAAGGTTTGGATCAAATTTTAAATGTGTCACTTTTGATATATGTCCGATGACAATTGCAGATGGAAAAGCTAAGAAGGGAGGGCCCATTTTGTGTCATATTCCATCTGTTGTAACCTGAAGGAAGCTGAGAGTCCCACACTGCTCTCTTAAGGGAGTGGTCAGGGACAGGAAATCACTGCAGATTACAACATCTTCAGAGCAGTGGGAAACATCCAAGCAAACCGAGGGCTGTTTGTAGAAATGCCTTCATGATGTGATGATATTTTATTGAGACCTAATTCTCCTTCACTGTGATATGATGTATTCTTGTCAACTATCACAGGCTATCTGTGTAAACGGATTTATAAATGAGGCCTAGTCTCGCAGTGGAGAAATTTACATTTCACAGCAGCAAAGTGATGAAAGGAATGAAAGTAGAAAAACAAAATACATGAGCATTACATATATCAATTTCACTGAGTAATTTTTGTCTACTTGCTTTTTTTAATGCCTTGATTAAATGTGCTGTATTATATTCAATGCATGTTCTTTTCATTATTCTTTTGTTCTCTAAATTGGCTTGAACTCTTTGTAGGTGTTTTTATGTGTCGTGTGGGGTTTTTGAGTGTGTGAAACACAATGAGTTGCCTTGTGTATAACATCTGCTACTGCAAACATTCAAACTGAACCTTTTGTCCATTTTTTTAAATGTTTCACAGCTCATATACATGTACATATCGAATCTCAACTCGGGTCGATGTGAAATACTCTGGTTCTAAAAACCTCCATGTAACATCAAATGAAGATTCAAAATTGTTCACGATGCCAAACAAGCTGTCTCTTAAGCAAGGTCAGCAACTATGATCCTCATGAGGACAAACAAACACACTAGAAAGTGGTCTGATTGATGATTGAATACCATCTCACCTGCATATGACTCTTTAAATTATTCACCTCTGCCTGGAGATGTTTCAGCATTTCTGATGGAGAAGAAATGTCAGACCATGTCACATGAATACAAATTGATAGGTCAAACAAACATTTGCCCTTCTCAATGCATGAGAATAATGAGCCTGTGATGGAACAACAAAGCAGCACAAATCTTTTGCAGATCTTACCTATGACATCCTTGGGCCCATCATGGCTGTCAGAGGTCCCTAATGTTATCCGACACTCGTCCAATAGCCTCTGCAGCTCCTTGGGCTGGAAATCCCTGGCCCCTGGACTTGATGAAAAAGACTGACTCATGCTGCCTTCCCTTTCTCTCCATTTTGGCCCGGAAGAAGTGCACAAAGCCAGTGGAGAGCTACACGCAGACAATTGACTCTTTGCAGGGCTGAACGGTGCACATTTACCCTGAGCAACCATAGTCCGAGGTGTAGAGGTGGAATGATCCCCATTTCTACTCAATGTAATGTGTCCTTTCACTGCCAATGTACTTTCCGGCTTGCTTGACACTGGACTGACTGCTGAGACAGTTGCTGAGCTGTCTGATTTGAGCCGTGGAGGAGGAGGCCTCCACTCAGGTGGAGGAATGGCACAGCTTGGATGTGATCGCTTAATGCTGGAGGTTGCGACCACTGACACTGGAGGTGAAGAAGGACCTGTACTGGGAGATGTTGGTGATGTGGCGGAGAGGAGCCGAGGGGAATCAAGTACAATTCCAGGTTCGTCACTTTGTGGGGAAGCAGGAGGAGTATGGACATTTTCCAAAGTGTTCCCTGGAGGAAACAATCACAAATTCAGCAATATGTCAATGTCTTCTCACCTGAAAACCAGTATCAGTGTTGCTAGCTAACTTCACAGAGAAGGCGGGTGTATTTGTTGCTAAAGATCCCTAAATGAGAAAGATGAAATTTCCCCATTTTGGTACGAATAAAGGTTTTCTGATTCTGAATCGATACATAACGCTACACCTGGGATATGATTTGATTAAGGAACGGTACATTTTCAAGTGGTTTGATTTGGTTCGATCCAGTGGTATCATGATTCATCACGGCAGACGCTGTACCGATCAGCCTATCAATCTCCATGCTTGTACAATGCTTGTACAAAGAAAAAAAGGATTAATTTATAAATGACACAAAAGCAGCAACTATGGAGCGACTCATTGGAAAAGAATGGAAGGATTGTTTAATAACTTCCTCAAGCCTCCCTTCCCTTTTTATTTCTTCATTCCAGACGTTAATGTGCTCGCCCATGCATGTATATGGGTGGCAGATTGACTGAATGAATGTGTGTGTGTGTGTGTGTGTGTGTGTGTGTGTGTGTGTGTGTGTGTGTGTGTGTGTGTGTGTGTGTGTGTGTGTGTGTGTGGGGTGCGTGCACGTGCACGTGCATATAATAAGGTTTGTGTGTGTGATTGAGCGTGGATGTCAGATAGCATTAGGCCTCAATGATTAATCCACTGCCCTTGTGATAAGACGGGGAATTCTGCCGATTCATCGCAGCTGGGCCAAATGGATCACATGGGGACGCGGGGAGAATGACCACTCGCTGAGCAACACACAGGAGGAATGCCAAGATTCCTGCCTCCGCATGCACAGCCGTTCCACTTGTTTCCCCTTTTGTAACCTTGCTCATTCTGATTGGCCATCACATATCCTTATCTCCAATTTTTGCACAAGGTAAAAACTAGTGTGTTTCAGTGACCTACCTGTGAGTCCATGGCTCTCCTTGCTGGAAAAGCTGCCCATCTTGCAGAAAATCTGGCCACGGAAGGGCCTTGCTGCTCTCCTGCCCAGCCCAGATCAAAGTGGCTGTTTTAGATGACCTGCGCATGCGGCACATGCAGATGATGGATGAGGTCCTATTTCCTTGGTAAAACAACCTGGTAACTTCAAGCCACTTTAAAACATTTTAACATTTTTGAAACGATTCCTACCCACTATAGCGACCTTCACATGTGACTGTCTCTTTTAATTACAAGTTTAAAAGAAGATACCTTATCAAGGATAAGATCAGAGCAATTACACGTCTTTCAGTGAGGGGTGTCCAGCTTCCATTAGGTAATACAAAATTTAAGGAAAAGGGGGCCACGTCATACTCAATTTAATACACTGTAAGTTAGCACATAATACGCAGTAAAAAATGTGAAAGAAATAAAAAGTTCAAATTGCAAATTGGTGCTCCTAGTGATAAACTAAAAAAAAGTTATTCGTAATGGTGACTAAACTCCAATCAAAATATGTGTGAACTTTTCATATTCAACATTGCAAATGCATTAAAACAAACATTTTAACTTGAAAAACAAATGATGGCAAATGTTCAATATCAACAGCTTGCATTTGTCAAGTTTAAAAAACGTATGCTTTATTATTTGCGGGTGAAAAAGAAACAGGAAAAGCGTCGCAGACTTTGCAAACATTCCCAGTTCAAAGCAAGTCAACTGCAAGAAACTGCAATCAATGTGTCAAATCTAGAACATGCGTGGACACATAAAACATGTTTTTTTTTTACCCTAAAGATGATCGAACAACACTGCAAACGTGACATGTTAAAAAGTAGCACTTAACCAATCAACTCGAGGGAAAATACTTAGATAAGAAATGAACACAAACCCTTGAAAGCAGACAAAGTCACCCAAAGGTCCGTTTAGTTTGTAAAACTTCCACTAGCGCGTCTTCACCAGGTGTACTGCCTCGCAGAGTCTTGAAGTTTCTACATCGATTTGTAACAGATTGTAATTCCGGTTTGTTTTTTTCAGCAAAATCCCAACACCAAATTTAACACATCCGTGGGACGAACAAACACGCTGAAACGGTGTGAAGCGAAGGGTGCCTGGGAGGATTTCCCCTGAATGCGTCCACCAGAGGGCGGGGAGGATCTGTCACTGTTTTAAAAAAAAAGACAAAGAAAAAATGGTTACATTTTGAGTCATCTTCTAATTTGCTGGCTGACGTCTCTATGGCGCACTAACGTAACCAAACAAGTTGCTGAGATCAGATTTGGATATGTTGTCAATGACACAATGGTCCAATTGTGTCAACGGTAGTCACACCACAAATCAGCAAATACTATAAAGTGCATTACAGACGTGTGTGTGTGTGTGTGTGTGTATTCGTTGATTCATTCATCTTCCGGACCGCTTTATCCTCAAGAGGGTCGCTGGGGGTGTTGGAGCCAATCCCGGCTGTTTTCGGGCACTAGGCAGGGGACACCCTGAACCGTTTGCAAGCATATCATAGCGCACAAAGAGACAAACAACCAGTCACTCTCACACTCACACCAATGGACAATTTGTAGTGTTGAATCAGCCTGCCATGCATGTTTTTGGAATGTGAGAGGTAACCTGACGACCCGGGGAAAACCCACGCGGGCCCGGGGAGAACATGAAAACAGGGAGGCCGGACCAGGTCTTGAACTCAGGACCTCTGGAAGCCGGCTTGTTAACCCCTCGCCTAGTGGGCCGCCCATACTAGTGTGTATATGATTATGAAAAGAAAACTGGTATAAATCATACTAATTCACCACAACAAGACAAACAATAAATTTATTTTGTGTCTATTGGTATACAGTGGGTCAATTTGGCCTATGAGGGCATCCCTGACATGGGAGGTCACATGCAAAGCCTAAAAAAAGTTCATTTCTTCCTTCCTATTTTTCTAGTTCATGGCCAAAAAAAAATCATTTTGTATGCATGTTCGATCTAGTGTACTGCATACTGTGGCCTGCCAGTACGGTATAGACTAGTTAACACATCTGCCTCGCAGTGCAGAGGTCATGGGTTCGATTCCGGGGCACAGCCTTTCTGTGTGCTGTTTGCATGCCACCCCCACCCCAAGTTCCTGCACGGGTTTTATCTGAGTATGGATAGGTGATCAGTCTAAAGTGTCCTTAGGAATTATTGTATGCAGCTTTTTAAATACAGTTGAGTTGAGAGATTGTGAATTGGAATGGTTGTTTGGCAAGCAGTTCAGGGTGTCCAACCACCAACTGCCTGAATACAGGTGGGTTAGGTTCCTGCATGTCTGTGACCCTCAGGAGGACAATGACTGGATGGATAATTATTGTAATATAATACTCATCATTATTAATTGATGTAATCACACATGAAAAGCATGTCAAGTACACTCAACAGCAAAGCATGGAATTTTCTAAATATTTTATTTTACATTTATTGTTTTTATTACATCTCACTTGTATCACAGAACTGTCATCTATAAGGAACAGATTACTTCATATTTTTATACAGATGTTAAAAATCTAGTGAGTTAATAAACAACAACATGAATGGGAAGCCCATACTCTATACAGGTATTCACTTTTTGTCGCGCACAACTTTGGGAGTAATCCTTAATAACAGAGTGGCGAATCAAAACGTTTTTGCTTCACAGGAGGTGTCATCCAAGTTGTCGTCTTCTCCTTCCCAACTTTAATAATTGAGAATCATGGGCACTCGTCAAGCTCTTTGATCACTATGCAATACTGAGTAAAGACAATGTGGAACGAACACATTGATTACCCACCCCAGAGAGCTCATTTGACTAACATGAACATGGTTGTGTCCAGTCAGGAAAAGTAGGAGATATTGTCCATTCATATCGTACAGATTGTCCCTCAACAGAACCAATGCAAGTTTTTTTGGGGGGAATCCCCTTGTACAACGGAGTTGATAAGGTTGCTGATCGTCTTTCTGAATTAACCTCCAACCTGTCACAAATAAGATTTGCTCTTCAGCAAAGAAGTTGCGCCAAAAGCTAAACCAAGAAAATATTGTCATATCCATGTCACCTTTGGCCTATGATCACACTCTTTAGGAGATAAAAAAAAAACCAAAACTTTTATTTCGAACCATTTGACGGTCAGACCCTGACTCCCTAAGGCACAGCACACATTCTCAACCACACTCAATGCCTCGCCAATTTGCATCCAGTTCTCTTTGCAACTTTTTTTTGGGGGGTGAACACAGACACCAATGCTGTAATATTCACACCCATGCATGAGAGAGACAAATGGTGGGCATTGCAGGGAGAAAGGTACGGTTTGGGGGCACAGGGTCAGTCTGTCTGTCGAGGATTGGCTAGAATGGAGGGACTCGAAACCACATAAATTTAAGTTGTGGCTTCCCACCCGTATGAGTTGTTTGGAAAAAAATGCTGATTTTAGACTTTGCTCCCTACCTTGCATGCCACCATCCTATTATCCGGCATACTTGCTCATTCTGACCAAGGTTTGTGACTCAATTAGTAGCCTATTCTTAGAGGGCAAGTAATTGACTCACAATGCCAACCACTGACCTGCGCATTGTACTTAATTTGTTGTTTTGCTTAAAGGCTTTGTTCAAGTGTTAGTTCGTGCCTCACTCGTTACAGGTATCATAGGACAGGATGCTAACTTACCTGTACTTTTACTTTTGCTTGGGGTGGTTATAAAATTAAGAAACTTTAAGATGGATCACTGCCATTCCTCAATCACCATTTTGTGTTTGGGAGCCTTTTACTGAGCGAGTTGCTTGTTCTGTAGCCACAAAGAGACATAAGTCTTCTTGTGCCGGTCCTAAGCCCGGATAAATACAGAGGGTTGTGTCAGGAAGGGCATCGTAAAAGCTTGGCCAAAACAAACATGCGGATCAAACCTCTAAAGCTGGAGGACACTGATTTGCTGTGTTTTCCCTTGAAGGGAAAAGCCGAAAGGAAAAGAAGAAGACTGCCATTCCTCAATCAATGTTCTCCAAGGTGGGTAAAATACATCTATAGTTGTCACATTCAGTAATTTTCATATAAGTATACAACATTTAAACTGCAGAGCACTCATACAGTCACAGACTACCGCACTGCTGTGAGAGAGGAAAAAAACTTCATAAGAACTAATCAAACATTCAACGTTCCGCCAACAAAGGTTGACTGATTCAGATAACTCCACATGCATATTATCAGAGAGCACATGGGCCTCATTTACACAATGGGCCAGCATAGCTACAATCTTCAACACGCAACAGTGTGGTCACTGAAAGTCATCCCATTGTGGCCAATCTTCATCGGACCAATGAGCTTCTTTTAAACAAACTTTTGGGCCACAAAGGAGGGAGTTGGGATTTCCTGGCAGATTCCAGCCTTGCGGGGAGCATCCAGGAAGGGGCTCCTG
Source organism: Hippocampus bargibanti (assembly GCF_051943395.1). NCBI lineage: Eukaryota > Metazoa > Chordata > Actinopteri > Syngnathiformes > Syngnathidae > Hippocampus > Hippocampus bargibanti. Next base: position 14,600,790 of record NC_142742.1, on the reverse strand, counting down.
AGGACCGCTGCGCCTGTGGTGCTAGCATCGGTGCGTGAGCCAACACTCTGCAGCACACGACCGGAAGGACGATGGTTGAGAGCCAATTGCCTGGAGCTGTACCCACACATTCCGATCCCCAAGGCCCCGAGAAGCATCGCCATGCCAGGCATGGTCTTCTCGGGTGGACGCACCACACACACATTGTGGTAGGCCTGGGTCTAAGAGAAGAAAGATGACAACACTGTTGATGGACTTGGATGGAGCGTGACATGTTACCTGCAAGCTTTTATCCTAATGCATCATGAAAGAAAACTTTAAACATTATGAACTGATTCAAGGTATGTGTCTTGATATTCTTAGTATGAGGTTCACCGAGGTCATATTATGACATAGCTTATTTACCTAACTATTTCTCATTGCATGAGCCTCATTTGAGACTTCTGACCATTTCAGTTCTCGCAATGCCCATAAGAATTGGACCCACCTTTCTATCTTTTCATATATCCCTCTATTTTGCAACATCGGCAATCTTGTGTAGACTTTTCACGCACAAAAAAACAGCAAATAATGGAAACCTCTTTTTCCCAGTTTTGCCGCAGGCAGTTAAAAAGCCAATCCTGAAGCGCACTCACCCAATTCTCATTGCCATTGACAACTCAATGGGCTGTCACAGGCTTACATTTCTTCATTGTTTGTCTTCACTGAAAAGGTAATGTGTGACATGAGCTAAAACAAAATGTATACGATCATTATGGAAATTGTAGCGCATAATGACTATGTGTGTGCAGTTCACTGCATTTGGAACCAAAGCAGTTGAGACATCGGCCAGATAAGCGGCTACCTGATGGCAGCATAAAGCTAAGTGAAATAAAACTGGGGTATGCTTGGGCTCCGGCTAAGCCGTGTATGTGCCTGTAAAATCACTACCTGGAAAGCAGTGATTAGATCACCCTAATAGACTACTCCGCTGTATGCATGAAAGGCACGTAGGACAATTATTTAGCAGTCAGTCACTCTTCTACCTGCCCGAAAAAAGTTAACACCAAAACAAAAACACAAGTCAATCTCACCTGCAGCAACCTGATGTAGCCTGGAGTCAGTATGGGTAATCTGAAAAACATTTTGCCAGCCCTGTCGATCACAGAACAAAGACTTAGGTCTCTGAAGATCCCCGTCCTGGACTCCCAGGAGGAGAGACCAGTCAACTGAGGCTGTACCCAGGTGTGGTTCTGATAATGTCTCCTTTTATAACAGGCTTTGGCAGTTGGTGCTCTAATAAGATTACTAGATTTGGCATGCAGGGACTAAGAAGTAAACAGAACCAAGTCAGATCCTACCAACGCACAGAGAAGGAACCAGTATTTTTTGAGAGCCAGATCTTCAAAATGCCAAACAAAATTCTCGAGATGGAAAAAAAATAACTCAACTAATGCAGATGCACTGACCTATTAATTCTCGAGGTAAACCAACTGCACAACTTCAGAGAGGAATTAAATTCATTCAGATTTAATGTGGGAACTGATGTCACGATAACATCATCCATATTCAATTGCATTCAACACTGACGAGATTCAGTTGATGGGGCAATTGTCAACCCATAGTGAATTTTGCGGTGCATATATTACACCTTACAGATAATCACAGGACACATACGCAAAGATTTCAGCCAGTCATCGGTTTACTTCACCTGATTTATAATGGCCATGATTGGCTGGCTTTAGCATTGCGTTAAAAACCAAGCTTATTGAGTGACAAATGCACTTTCAAATTGGGAAAACCCACATGGTTGTTTTTATGTATTAACATATTGAATGTTGGCATATAGATCTAGCCGATAAAAAGACAAATTGCATCAGTAACGTGCAAATATGCCATTTTTTTTAAGTCTGAGAGATCAACAATTCAACACAAGGATTTCTGAACACAAAATAACCTGTATGCCCATCCAAAAGACTTGGTGGGCGGACACGAACTCCTGCGACCTTGTCCTGCTGCTATTGAAATTGATCCCTTGGCACATTTGTGTTTTTTGTCAGTTACGAGTCAGGATAAAGAGCAATTGTAATTGGCTCATTGTGCCCACTGCCACGTGGTTATCACGCAATCTGTGAGGGCCACAGTTCAAGCTAAATTGAATATGATCAATGACTTGGGCTTAATTCAGTGCACATTATTAACATATTTCAGTTGAAACTTTTTTTCTGGAGGCAAACCCCCAAATTCAACAGGTGATCATATAATTACAGTATAGCCCCCAGTTTATAATGCCGAACAGATCATTCAACTTTGTCTGCCGCGCGGCAGACCAAATTGTTCAATTCTGGAAGACACCAGTTCTTTGTCCACACAACACAATAACATTTTCCAGCCATGTTAATGCTCTGTCCTTAACATGAACCCCTCCCTTGGCAACACAGTTTGTGTACGCGCACCAGAATAGAATACAACTGGCGTCAGGCTCCCCAGGGGGCACGGGTGCTCAAAGCGCAACATGCATCCAACATGCTGCGTTTCTATATTTAGTATAAAGTCTGATAAGGTCAAAAAGTCTTTGAGAAACAAAAGTTGCTCAATTATTATTATATTTTTATTATTACATTATTATTCACCCCTTTGATTGGAACTGAATGAGCTAAGAGTGTCATCTGAAATGAATGCAACAGTGTTTTGCAGACAGTTGGCATACTGTAGATGATAAGTTTGCCAGTTTTAAATGTCATGACATCAACTGAATACTGACTTCCAACAGAGCTGGCATTTGCCTTGCTGGTAATTGGGGGTAAGACAAGGCAGACATGTGCTGGAAAGTTCCATTAATTTGAACAGCATACAAAAAACAACAATGAGGTCAGTAAAAGATCAATACAACCATTTCTGAATTTCCGTGAATAAAAAGCTTTGTTTCATTCTTGTAAAACAGGGGAAAATGCACAAATTAAACAAAATATATACATAGGGGTGACTCCAACATAAATGTAATTACCATATTTTTTGGATTATACGTCACTCCGGATTTAAGGTCGCACCAGCCAAAAAATGCATAATTAAGAAGAACAAAACATATAGGTCGCACTGGAGGATAAGTCGCATTTTTGGGGGAAATTTCTTTGATAAAATCCAACACCAAACAACATACATGTCATCTTGAAAAGCAATTTAATATAAAGTAATTAAATTAAAATAAAATAGAGAACATTAGGATCTGTTTCACTTCTTTTTTTTCCAACATAACACCGCAGCTCTCGCTCTACGCAACTCCGATGGACAACTCCTTTTTGGTAACCCAGAACAGTCTTTTACAAGAGTTATTTAGATAACTCTAGCACAAACAACATGCTAACAAGTTTACCAAAATATCAGGTTTTACTCCAAATCACCAAATCCAAGGAAATCTTTATCCTTGGTGTCACTTTTAAATAACTCCCCCAACTCGGCAGGGAGACAAGGCGCCACTTCCTCTTCTCTGCGCTCTTGCGGTTTAATGTGAAAATAACATGTGAAATGATATACAGTAATAAAAAAAACCATATATAAGTCGCTCCGATTTATAAGTCGCACCCCCGCCGACCAAACTATGAAAAAAACTGTGATTTATATTCCGAAAAATACGGTATGAACACCCCAATCTAATTTTGTTGGCAACATCTGCCCTGGACCATTTTCTATGAAAATCCCACTGGTAAAAAATGTAGTCAAGCAGTGATTAGCGTGGCGATATGAATCCAACATAGTTAATCCTGACACGCAGTTGGTGTATGACTGAGCTTCTCAGAGAGTTCCGTATCGTTGCCTGCATTCGTAGGGAGAATGTCTGTCATCCAGTAATGGAACAAGGTGGCAACCGCAGTTGTTTCCTCTGAAACAAACACAAAACAACAAACTGTGACGCTTGAAGAGAATACATCTTGAGGCAGATAAGGACTTTCATGGCATTAATGGTGACAAATGTCAGAGAGAATTCTATTTTGAGAATTCTATTTTGGTGTGCATAAAATGAACCAGATAAGTGGTTTATCAGAGTAATCCTACGGCACAGAAAAATATGCTGAAAGGGAAAGCTGTTGGGGACTTGCTCTCACACTGCTTGTCTGCATAGAGGTGGATCATTGGTTTGAACTAAATCGAAGTGGATTGAGTTAGAAAACAGTATGTTCAGAATATCAAAATTGAAAATCAAAAAATGAATTTGACGAATTTACCCAAAAAAAAGAGAGGGAGAGAGAGAGAGAGAGAGAGAGAGAGAGAGAGAGAGAGAGAGAGAGAGAGAGAGAGAGAGAGAGAGAGAGAGAGAGAGAGAGAGAGAAAGAAGCGATTCGAGAGCTTTCTATAACTCTCATAAGCAAAAGAAAAAAAAACATTCCCTTTTGAGTTTGTTTCATTCACTGTTTCTTTGATCAAATCTGCTAGGGGAGTTGCATTATGAAACACTGACACAAGAATGACTCATGCGCTGTGAAGACCGTGGGCATACTTGAGCGCTTTTCATGCGGTTTTGTAGCAGGTGCACAGAGAGAAAAGGAGGGGGCGACAGCAAGCTTGGCAACATAGTGGATGGACTTCAAAAGGCCCCATCCTGCCCATGTGGATGGACAGATGTGCATACAGAGGTCAACTCTCATTGTTTGCGTCTTCTGAGACACACAAGTCGACCCCTGACAAGTCCCTGCTAATCCTATTAGGAAATAATTTAACCAATCACACACATAAAATCGTGCCTCTGGGCTTGGGTGGATTGGCTGGTGACAAATAGTTAAGGCCCAGTCACAGGTGTAAATGTATGTGATGCGTGGTTCAGTTCAAGTGCATGTTTTTGCAAATCAAGAGCATGTATGTGCAAGGGAAGGATCAGGAGGGCAGGTTGAGGCAGGTCAGGGCAGGTTTACTATACAGTGGTGTGAGTGTGTATAGCATCAGTGGCAAGTATTGGCTGAAAAAGACAAGTACAAACATGCATGGACCTGCCAATGATGTTGCTGAGGATCCATTTTGGATCACACTTGGAACAACATTATTGACAGAGACATCTTAATAACATTAATAAGTCGGCGGTTGGATTAGACCCATTAGTTCCCTTGACGCTGACTGTAAGTCTTCATCCTACGATGACATTTTGGACAATTCTCCATTGGAACGCCTTCAAGAATATTTTCTGTTCCAGTGTGACAGTACTCCATAGCCAATCAATTAAGGGTTGCTTTTTTGGCAAAACTTGAAAGCCCGCTTACCCCAAGACCATCAAATGTATTTGTGATAAATTAGAGCCTCATACCTTATAAATGTACCTCTTAAAGTTGTAAAAGACATACTGAAGTATTATAAAACTCAGTCATGACTAAATGTTGTGCACATTAAGATTATTATTCATTATTTTTAGTTATAACACATGTCAAATTTAAGTGCTTTTCCAAAACGATATTTTTAAGATTCCAGCAAATGCTGTGGTAATTTGAGTGGTAAAGTGGTTGTCAAACCATTTAGACTAAATACCACATTAAAAAATGCTCTTCACGTAATACCATAATGATGAACATTAAAATCGAGATGCGTAGTAGACTGATGTGTTCATCTACAATGTGACCTAAATGATGATGACTGCATCCAAAAACACTTCTTAAAAGTTACCAAAACATTGTTACATTTAATAGAATACGCCGCAAAGCTGACTGAAATATTCTCAAAATGTACAGGAATACTCCCCAAAAGTAATCACACAGTAAAAGTCACCTAAATACTCTTAAATCTGTGAACCATTCCCTAAAGTCTATCTAAATACTGTCCTCAATAAATTACCCGAATACTTAAATCCGTTAAGTTATCAGAATAGCCATCAATAAAAACACAAAATCAGAAGATACTTTCAAAAAAAAGAAAAATATTAAACTCTGTTCCACATAAAATTAAATACAAACCATTTGTTTGCTGGTGCAGTTTACAAATGATCCCGATTGTTTGACTATTCGCGATAATGTGTGTGACTAGTAGCTCAGCAGAATAATCGTTTATGGCAGCCCTAGTGACAAAACTAGCCCATCATACCACACTGGGACTTGCATTTAAAGACTATCGTTAGTTTTATATGAAATCAAGGAATAATTGCGGCAAGCTTTAACAGGTGAAATAAAATTCAGACAATTGCTAGATCTGGCCCATATGCTTTAAAGTTTGACACTTGCAGAATCAAAACAACTAACCTGCAGACATCAGGGTATTGTTGTTGAGGTCCTGCAGTGCCTTTCCCAGTCTGTTCGTGTCCTTGTGTTTAATACATTGTTTGAGGGTGTGAAGATGCTTCAAAAGAGACGCGGGCTTGCTTCCGCTGGCGATGCTGCTCAAAAGATCCTCCAACACACCAGGCAGGTGAGGAAGCTTCGTCCCGTGCAGTAAAGCTAAAAGACCACAGGACGCCCTCGTTAATTCATTCATTAATTCCAACAGTCTCCTTTTTTTCCACTAAACCATCGTGAGACTGTGTAGACATGAACTGGCTTAACACATTCAATAAACATGCCAATTTTGATCAACAAAGCTCAGCACACACAGTCCGACTGATAGATTTCCATTGTGGTCCTGAGGAAATCTGCCACCTCAGCAGCTTTCATCCCATCTTCTTCCTCATCCAGCTCCTCTTTCTCATTTTCTCTTAGATATGTGAACTCTAGGGCAGAAGCCCGAGGCATCAAACCCATTGAGAGCATTTTCTCTTTGTGCCGTTTCTTCTTCAGTTTCCTTTTCTTGTTTCGGCTAATGCGCACTCCATCCTCATCCATCAGCGTCCCAATCTGACTCAACATTGTAGTTGAAAATGCGCCATCTTTATCTGCATGAAGGTTAAGTCTTCCTTTCCTTCTCTTCCTTCTTCTTTTCTGTTCATTTGCTTCGGCCTCTTGGTCAAGCTCTTGACTGTACTCTTGGATGTCATGTTCTAAAGGGCATAAACAAGAAATTGTTCTTTTAATTTGTTTATAATTAGTATTTCAAATAAAAAAGAATCATTCATTTCACCTAAAAACAAAATATGGACATAACCATAGCCATAACATTAAATAATATTCAAACAGCAGATACAGCACGGCACTAAAAAATGGGGAAACCTGTTTACCTCCATTACACAACATTTTCCATAAATCTGAGTGTTTTTTTCCTTTTTTTTAAAAAAAAACAATATATTGCGATTGTCAGTTACATCCCATTGTAACAAAGCAATCATGGAAACAAAGTAGAAAGATTTAGGAGTGACCCAAGTAAATTTTTAATTTTATAAAATAAATAATTTCATACTGTCTCTTTATTATCTAATTTATAGCGGATTCTTTTATTCCAGACAGTGGCGTTTTGGGTGGTTCAATTACCTGAAATGTTTCGGCGTGTACTTTCGCCTTCATCAGAGTGTCACTAGCAAAGAGAGGCAACCTAAATCACCGATTTACAGATTCCATTGCAATCACTGATTCGTGGATCTAATCAAAACCACTGTCAGATACACTTCCAGATTACGTACACCTTTTGAATCGTCATTCACTTGAAGTGTACATTGCAAAAAAACATATGTTTTTTTCCGTTTGCAGCACCATTTAATATCATTGCTCAGGTGCACTCAATGCTGTGAAATCTGAGACAAACGTTCAAAAATCAACCAACAGAATCTGTTTTTCCAGCTAATTTTGTCCCGTTCATTGAGGTAACGTTAAGTGGGGTTCAATATTAAGTTAGATGATAAGCACATTGAGCTGTGAAAAGAGACACCACTATAATTAAATTAATTAAAATGTAATTTGTGCAAATAGAGTCAAACACAGCACACTACTTTATCGCCGTTAAAACAAAAAAAAACACAAAAAAAGCCATCAAATATGAAATACAGCTTCATTGATATGTTAATTTCTTCCATGAACACCTAACCAGCAGACATTCGTGCTGCATCTAGTTTGTTTCTTGGTTTTAGAGTGAGTTACTTGACAGAACTCAAGAACTAGAACCACATGGAGGTAAATATGTTTTGTAAATTCAATTTATCGTTTCGATGCAAATCACATATTCACAACAATATAAGATTCTCGCTGGCTTACCAGATGGGCCCTCCCCATTCTTTATACTCTCAAGGTTTGATAATGTAGCACATTTCACTGATTCTGCAACAAAGTCTTCAGGAGGAGGTAGAACTGTGTACATCTTTCTTCGAACGGATGCACTTGGTGTCGTTGTTGCATTACCTATTATATATGCAAAAAGTTTCACCAAAAGCCCCGATGGAGTATATTAATCATTAAACAAGGTGTAATGCAAACAACACAAAGTCAAGAAATGCAACAAATCTTACTTGGAGGAATATACTGATGAGTTTTTCTTTTCACTTCTTTATTCTTTACCGAAGCATCTGCTAGTGTACATCGCGGGGAGATTTCCTTCTCCAATTTAGGGTCTGCAGGGTAAAGCTTCTGGAGTACCTTAGACTGGAATACTGCATGGAATGCACACAAGCCGTATTACAAATTGTTGATCTCTTACCAAGGCCAAATGACTCACTTTTAATGAAAAAGCCCACAAAGTGTCACCGTTACTTGACTGCTATGAAAACGTATTTGCCATAACGCAAATCGTTTCATTTTTGCATTATTTGCACCATTTTTATGTAGTGCAGAATGGATTATTTTGTCAGATATCCGGATGTCTACCGAACCCACCTTACCTTCGGATATTGTGTTGTCGCAATTCATGAATAAAGTCGATCGTGCGTGTATTCCACAGGAACATTTTATTAACTGTAGTGACTACGAGTCAAATAGGAACTCTTCTGTCGATACGTTTTCCATTTAATTTCGGCGATAAGCTTTTAACATGTGCATTTGTTTACAGCCAGAAGCTACAAACATGGCAAGCTAGCAAGGTTAGCTAGCCACTTCATCCAAAAGAAACACTCTCGTGCCATGCAGTTCAGTTGATCATGACGGCTCCTGTGGTACAAACCTTCTTTCCTGTGTGCCATACCAGCTGCATTGCGTGAAAGTCAAGACGCCAACTTGTGACAAGTCGCTGGGTCGTGTTGAGATAATGCCTTGTTAACTTTGCTAACTCTCGAGCAACCCTATAAACATCAGCATTAGCTTGCCACACGACTGTAGTTTTGAACTACTTCCAATTGAATAACACCATTCGACATATTCAACCAAGCAAAACGGTAGCCTTTGTGCCTAATTTAGAAGCTAGTCGGCGAGGCGCATGGCACGTCGCATCCACTCACTTCAACTGGACTGAAGTGGCAACAAGCCAGGACTTTCGGCTTTTTTTGCATTTGCATGTTCGCGTCAGGAAAGCAAACGCTCTGCCTACTTCATAGAACCGTTATGTGCAACAATAGTGCGTGTCACGTGCGTCTTATGATTCGGTGTGTAAAGCAAGTGCATACATGAATGCTACTAGATGTCAACAACTATATTTTGATCAGACAATTCAGTAGAAAACGTGTGATCCCAACGATCACCTTTCCAAAACAATGGTCGTCCTGGCAAAAATGTACTGGACGGGTGAGTATTTGGTCAATGTAAATTGCTGTACACGATGCGAGAATTTTTGAATGACATATCTGTATTATGCACTACAGCCCCGCCGGTGTTTGAATGCTTGAATAACATTAGTCGAGCCAGCTGCAGGGCGAGAGCGGGGAGGAGGAGAATGAGGAGAAAACTCGAGTGCACCTCGTGGCTAAGCATCATCGTTTTGCTGACTTGGGTTTGACGTGTCTGCCGAACTTGGTTTGGGATTTCAACATGTGAAGCGACTTTGCAGAAGGAGGAACCACCTAGAATGCCCGCTTTGAAGAAGGTAAACCCCCCCTCCCCCTCCCTCCTTCGTGGTATCTTTATGTTCCCATTGTACCACCAAAATGTGATCATGTGCATGAGGTATTTTAACAGATACACAAAAATATACAGTCATTAAGAATGGGCTATGTTTTTGTAGGATTAGAGATATACAAATGATTCAAGATATAATTAGACTTGCATTGCTTGTACCCTTAATTATGGGTATTAAACTTAACTGTAAAAGCATCTCTGACTCCATTTTGATTGAAATTGAAAAGCGCAGGTACAGTATTTTGTTTCAATAATATGAACACGAATAACCACGCCTCTGTTTTTTGCAAATGCATCAATTCATGGGGAGGAGTTGTGGATGAAGCGCAACTGAGGCTGGAAGAAGCCTGCTGAGTACAAGGCTAACTTCTTTAACAGAACCCTGTTAAAGTTCCCTGCAGACTGTAGTTGCCGTGGGTGGATATGCCTCAATGATGACTGAGTCCTTGCCAGGACTCAATCAGAGTGTATCACAAAATAGATTTTTCATTAATTAAGGATTTTTGAACTTTTAGAAATGTGCATTAAGCATGTTGCGGCTTTTTTATTATTTACAGTGGGGTCTTGGCTTACGAACTTAATTGGTTCCCAGACAGAGTGTGTAAGGCGAAAAGTGTGTATCCCCAAAATTAATTTCCCATAGGAAACCATTAAAATGAGAATAATCCGTTTGCAGGTCTCCATAAAATATAACTTTCTACTAAATAAGCCTTAAACTACACACAACATACCTTATTCTATGTATAATAAATGTGCTATTGTATTGTAATGAAATAATAAATACACTGCACTGTATAATAAAGTCACTTTATTGACATTTGGGATGATCGTTGATGGCTCTTAATTGACAGCTGTTGCTTTCTGACTTGTAAGGTCTTACGAAACTGAGGCATCACATTATCATTCATCATGTTGATGATTCTCATAGCCACAGTCTTTTCTGTATGGAACTGTTCAATAAAAGCCTGTACATCACAAATTCTTCAATGCTGCTTTCAAGGATCGAAGGGTAACATCATGCCAATCAGCTGAACACAATGATACTGTCACGTACCGAGCGTGACAGGGATAGCAGACTCGTCAGAACGTTAATAAAAGGGGTCTGATCCTTAAGCAAGCGGCAGAGACGTAGGTGCTGGCAGAGATTTTATTACAACAAAAGGCGCGAGTCCAATGATTCCACGTACCCGGAATGACGCGAGAAAAGAAGGCGGGCGGGGGCGATCTGTCCAGCCTATCAAGCTAGGCAAAAAAAATGGCACGCGGGGGTGAAAAAAAAACTCGCGATCCCGGAAAGCAACAAACTTACACGATCTCGCCTCACAATCACCTCGGGCGAAGCAAACTTCTGTGCTGGAGAGTCCAAGACACTGGCAAGGCGCGAAGCGTCGTAATCATGTCACTGGTGAGGTGACAAAGACTCGTTGAAATGTCCCAGTATCGGTGATCAGACAGCAGCTCTTTACTCGATGCTTTCATGTGACTAATGACACCGAGCTTGTCAAGTCCGAGTTGACAGCTGGGACTGGGTCGCCGCTTCGGCCCATCTCAATATTATCCACGTCTTCAGACAGGTCTCCTTGTTGACCCACCTTAAAACAGATTTGGAGATCCTGAATATGGAAGTTTCACCAGCAATATGATGTTCTCTCCGACCAGGAACTGTCGGATGCTCAGGGACTCATGAGCAGACACCAATTCATATTGAAGCCGACTTCAGTTGTACAAGCACAACACCTCTTCTCACAGACAGAACAAAGCAGACGCTATGAGACGTTTTTGTGAAGGTGTTGGTTGATCATCTGGCCCACATTGCAGGGGAAAATTATGTTTGTTTTGGGTTTCAAAATGTTATGTTTTGTTACAACGGTCCATGCCCACCTGAATGGAATGGAATACATCCATCCCTTTGTGTGTTGTAAAACATCACCACAGAGATTCACCCAACTTCTACCTTTCCCTATCCTGGTGGATATCTATATTTTATGGGGTAAACTAAATCCTTCCTACAAGATACAATAACACAGATGTTTGATGAACAGAAGACAAAAATAGGTCGCTAACAACCTTATACTGCCCAAAGTAGGCACTCTGGCAGTGATTCTTTCAGCAGTGCATACATAGACAAACCTTCATCGTATCATCCATGCTCTCTTAAAGGCCTGCGTGAACATTTGCCATCTTGACAGTGACAAAATAAGGCTCTTACGTACTGTTTCAAGATGCAAAGCAAGACTGAAAGTCCACATGTATGTGAGTAGTGAGGCCATTTTGAATGACAGTGGAGAGGAGATCGTCGTGAAACATTTAGCGAGCTCTATTTTCAAACTCTTAACCGTGGACAAATATGTTCCTGCTGTTACACCACGTGTAATTAGTTGTCATTTTTAGAGGTTCTTTTCTCTTATAATCCAATCATTTTATCACAAGCTACTGTCTGGTTCCACCAAAAATCAATCTATTACATAATCGATATGATATCATTGCAGTTGCCAAACCAAAGCAAAAATAGTCCACAGAGGTCCAGGTGAGTTATTGAAAAATAAAATCAATGCTATACTGAGCCCAACTACAAATTTCTGTGAAAGAAAATATCAAAATGTTATACATTAAAAAAAAGATATATATTTGAGGTGAAAAAAAGCAACCGGTATTAAACCCTGTAATCAATAACATTTTATAAACATCATTAAAACTTTCATTGTGTCACGGTTTGCAAGGTGGTGATGGCGGGTGCGGATCCCAAAAAGCAGGCAGGAGGGATCAGGAGGTTGTTTGACAAATTGTATTAAAATAAAGGTCAGCAGGAACAAAATGTAAAACATCAAAATCATCTGAACGGAAAAAATACAAAATAGCAAAAGAAGACCAAAAGTAAAAGTCCGCCAAGGTTAAACAAACACATGCACAGCATGCAGCAAACAAGCAGCAAACAAGCAGCAAACAATGAACCGACAACTGATGGTCGTGTCGGGTGTCCTTTTAAGTGACAGTGATTGTAACGACCAGCACCTGCGAGGCTGCCGGCAGGGCTGACGTCGCTTCCCGTTGGTCGTCAATCTGATCGGGACGACCAGCACCTGTGCAGGTGCAGGCGGGGCCGACAGCGCCCCCCGTTGGTCGCCAACCAGATCATGACACATTGAACATCCAACATTTACTTCGCCAGATCTTTCGGTCTTTAATGTTTGAATAGAAAGGCCGGGCCATATTCGAACTCTGCACACCGTACTGCCAATGATGGAACATTACTAATTTATTTGAAGAGTGTGAGTCCATTTCAAAGTGCTCCACTTGAAATATGATTTTTCTTTCTGATGTTTTGCAAAATTGATCATACTTGAGTGTCCTTGTTGGTTATAATCAATGATTGAAATCACTTAGTTGTGCTATACACAGCTGAGTCGTGCGTGTGTTGAAAAATGACCTGTCTTTTCAAATTGATGATGACTGTGAGGAAAATAATTGCATTTAAGCACCCCTAAATATAAATGTCCCAGTTCGGATGTCCTTCGGATTGCTCGTGCGCCGTTTGTATTCGTGTGTGTCATCAATCCTCCCTGCTTGAACAGACAAAATACCAACGCCTGAAGCACTCCTGTATGTAAAATTAGATGGCTTGTCTGTAATCCTTTTAACAAGGCAAGCAACAGCTCCGTGTCTGAGACACAGATGAGGTACTGACAGTTTGTTCTCCTCACTCCTCCAGTACAGTACGTAGCTGCCAACCAGCATAAATTGGAATTGCTTTCTTTGCCACATCACAGCTTTTCACCAGTAGCCACCGCTTGTTTCACACTTGACTACTGAAGTGAAATTTGTGGCCGAGTTGACCTATGCAACGCTACAGTGGCAATCTTTCCTCTGTTGTAGTTATAAGATAAGAAAGATGTTCTCTTGCCGTATCACATTACTATTGAATGACTGAGCTGTGCTTCCATCCGGAAATTGGAGATTTAGTTCAAAATGATGTTTTCAGCTGTCATGGTGCAGAATAATGCAGTAGAATGAAATTAATTCTTCTTTCACATTCAAACATTGTCTTTCTTTTTAAATAAACCCGTTAGATGACTGTTCCTTACGCATTGTGCAACTTCTTTTTCTTTTCCTTTCGGCTTTTCCCCTCAGGGGTCGCCACAGCGAATCAATGTCCTCCATCTATCCCGATTTTGTGCATCCTCTTCTCTCACACCAGCTACCTTCATGTCCTCTTTGACCACATCCATAAACCTCCTCTTCGGTCTTCCTCTCGGTCTCCTGCCTGGCAGTTCAAGGCTCAGCATCCTTCTCCCGATATAGTCGCTCTCTCTCCTTTGGACATGTCCAAACCATCTCAGTCTGGCCTCTCTGACGTTCTCCCCAAAGCCTGTAATATGAGTTGTCCCTCTAATGTACTCATTCCTGATCCTATCCAACCTGGTCACTCCCAAAGAAAACCTCAACATCTTCAGCTCTGCTACCTCCAGCTCTGCTTCCTGTCTTTTCTTCAGTGGCACTGTCTCCAGTCCAAACATCATGGCTGGTCTGACAACGGTTTTATACACTTTTCCTTTCATCCTAGCTGAAACCCTTCTATCACACATCACACCTGACATTTTTCTCCAGGCGCTCCAGCCTGCCTGGACACGCTTCTTCACCTCTTTTCCACACTCTCCATTGCTCTGGACAGTTGACCCCAAGTACTTAAAATCCTCCACCTTCTTTATCTCTTCCCCCTGTAGCATCACGCTTGCACTTGGATCCCTCTCATTCACACACATATATTCCGTCTTGCTGCGATTGATCTTCATTCCTCTCCTTTCCAGGGCATATCTCCACATCTCTAGTTTCTCCGCCACCTGTTCCCTGTTCTCGCTGCAGATCACAATGTCATCTGCAAACATCATGGTCCAAGGAGATTCTTGTCTAACATCGTAGGTCAGCCTGCCCATCACCATAGCAAACAAGAAGGGGCTCAGGGCTGACCCCTGGTGGAGTCCCACCTCCACCTTGAATTCCTCAGTCACACCGACAGCGCACCTCACAACTGTCTTACAGTCATGATACATGTCTTGCACCGCTCTGACATACTTTTCCGTCACTCCAGACTTCCTCATGCAATGCCACAGCTCTTCTCTGGGCACCCTGTCATACGCTTTCTCCAGATCTACAAAGACACAATGCAATTCCTTCTGACCTTCTCTGTACTTCTCTATCAGCATTCTTAAAGCAAACACTGCATCTGTCGTACTCTTTTTTGGCATAAAGCCATACTGCTGCTCACAAATGTTCACTTCTGCTCTTAGTCTAGCTTCAACTACTCTTTCCCAGAGTTTCATTGTATGGCTCATCAACTTTATTCCTCTGTAATTAGTACAACTCTGCACATCTCCTTTGTTCTTAAAAATGGGCACGAGTACACTTCGGCTCCATTCTTCAGGCATCTAAGATCTTGTTGAATAACCCAGTCAGGAACACCACCGCCACCTCTCCAAGACACTTCCATACCTCGATTGGTAAATCATCAGGCCCGAGTGCCTTTCCCCCCTTCATCCTCTTCAGCGCCCTCCTCACTTCATCCTTGCTAATGCTTGCTACGTCTTGGTCCATAACAGTCACGTCTTCTACTCTTTGTTCCTTCTCATTTTCCTCATTCATCAATTCTTCAAAGTACTCTTTCCATCTTGCCATCACACTACTGGCACCTGTTAATACATTGCCATCGCTATCCTTAATTACCCGAACCTGCTGCAGGTCCTTACCATCGTTGTCTCTCTGTCTCGCCAGCCTGTAAAGATCAGTCTCACCTTCCTTGCTGTCCAGCCGCGCACACGAGTCATCATAGGCCTCTTGTTTGGCCTTTGCCACCTTTAGTTTAACCGTGCGCTGCATCTCCTTGTACTGCTGTCTACTCTCGTCCGTCCTCTCAGTGTCCCACTTCTTCTTTGCTGACCTCTTTCTCTGTATACACTCCTGCACCTCCCCATTCCACCACCAAGTCTCCTTATCTACCTTTCTTCCACTCGATACACCAAGTACTTTCCGACCCGTGTTTCTGATTATGTTCGCTGTAGTTTGCCAGTCATCTGGAAGGACCTCTTGCCCACCCAGTGCTTGTCTTACCTCCTTCCTAAATATCATGCAACACTCTTCCTTTTTCAACATCCACCATTTTGTCCTCACTTCAGCCTTTGGTTTCTTCATCTTCCTCACTGCCAGCGTCATCCTACACACCACCAACCTATGCTGTCTGGCTACACTCTCACCATCCACTACTTTGCAGTCACTGATTTCCTTTAGATGTTGCCGTTGACACAAAATGTAGTCTACCTGTGTACTTCTGACTCCACTCTTATAGGTCACCCTATGTTCCTGTCTCTTCTGAAAGAAAGTATTCACAATAGCTCTTAGCAAAGTCCATTCTCTTAGCAAAGTCAACCACCATCTGTCCTTCAGCAGTCCAAACCTGCCCATCACCTCCTCATCATATTTGTTTCCTGCACAACATGTCCATTGAAGTCTCCACCAATTACAACCCTCTCACTTCTCGGGATGTTCTGTATGACTTTATCAAAGTCCAACCAAAATTTCTCCTTCTACGCCAGCTTGCATCCTACTTGTGGGGCATACCCACAAACAACATTGAACATCACACCTTCAATTTCTAGCTTCAGATTCACCATTCTATCTGATACTCTTTTTACTTCTAAGACATTCCTAACAAACTCCTCTTTTAAGATAACCCCAACTCCATTTCTCCTTCTGTCTTCACCATGATAGAACAACTTAAACCCTGACCCTAAGCTTCTAGCCTTGCTCCCTTTCCACCTGGTCTCCTGGACACACAGTATATCTACCTTCCTTCTCTGCTTCATGTTAACCAGCTCTCTACCTTTACCTGTCATTGTTCCTACATTCAAAGTTCCTACTCTTAGTTGTCTACTCTTGGCGTTCCATTTCTCTCTTTTCCTCCGGGCACACCTCCCTCCTCTCCTTCTTCGACTAACAGTAGTCCATTTTCCACTAGCACCCTGAAGGTCAACAGTACCAATGGCGGCCGTTGTTAACCCGGGCCTCCACCGTAAAGGGTCGGCCTTGAGCTGCCCCTGCTCCACAACAAACCCTAGGAAGGACAGAGAGCGGACATGGAACTCGCACTTCTCTGCCTTCACATAGAGCCGGTTTTGCAGGAGCCGCGCCAGGACCCGTCGGACGTGTTGCCGGTGCTCCTCTGCGGAACGAGAAAAAATGAGAATATCGTCAAGATAAACAAAAACAAAAACATTGAGGAAGTCCCTGAGCACATCATTGATTAAATTCTGGAAGACGGCGGGCGCGTTCATGAGTCCGAACGGCATCACCATATACTCAAAATGTCCTAATGGTGTTTTAAATGCGGTTTTCCATTCATCCCCCTCCCGGATGCGGACCAAATGGTACGCACTGCGGAGGTCTAATTTGGAAAAAATGGTAGCTGATTGAAGGGGCGTGAAGGCTGAGTCCATGAGGGGGAGGGGGTATTTGTTCCGGATGGTGATGTCGTTCAGACTCCGGTAGTCGACACACGGACGCAGGGTTCCGTCCTTCTTGTCAATAAAGAAGAACCCTGCGCCCAGCGGAGACCGTGACGGCCGGATGAGTCCCGCCGCGAGGGAGGAGTCTATGTAAGTGCTCAGGGCTTCCCGTTCCGGTTGTGAGATGTGGAAAAGTCTGGAGTCCGGTAATGGAGCCCCCGGCTGCAAGTCTATAGCACAGTCATACAGTCGGTGAGGCGGCAGGGATTGGGCGTGGTCTTTGCTGAACACCTCCCACAGGTCGTGGTAGCAATGTGGCACGCCCTTGAGGCAGATGGCCTCGGGCGGGCCACCGCGGGAGGGGTCTCGCCCTGCCGTAGCTGACCGCAGGCAGTTGGCGTAGCAATAGGGGCTCCAGCCCTGAATGGTGGGCCCCTCCCAGGAGATGGACGGGTCGTGGGTATTGAGCCAGGGGAGACCCAATACCAACGGCGCATTCCGGGATGGCATAACTAAAAATTGGCGGTGTTCGACGTGATTCCCCGCTACTCGGAGTTTTAGCGGGGCAGTGAGGTGGGTGACTCGGGTAACAGTCTGCCGTCCAGGTCGACAATCTCCTTTGGGGGGTGGAGATCGATCAGCTGGCAGCCCAACGAGTCCGCCAGCTGGGGATCAATGATGCACCCGTCGGCCCCCGAGTCCACTAGGGCCCGCACGGTTTGGGAGCTGGACGGGCCGATTAATTCACTGTCCAGCTCCAACCGCGTAACGGGGGTCGTGGATTTGCCCTCCAGAGGTCGCTGTGGTCGCCGTTTCGACGGGGACTTGCGTGGACCTGAGGTCTTCGGTTGGGGGCCTTGGGTGCGACGAGCCCCGGGGATAGTGCGGTCGTTCCCCCCCCCCCCTATGATCATGGGTTCGGGGGATTCCTCCAGGCGCCGCACACGCTCGCTGCCGGGTGTGGTAGACCTGGACCGGCTTCGGGGCTCGTCGAGCCGCCGGCCGCGCTGCTCCCTCTGTCGCTCCCGAAGACGGTGATCCAGGCCGATGACTATGGCGACCAGGTCGTCGAAGGTGGTGCCAGCGTCGCGGGTAGCCAACTCGTCCTTGAGATCGGCGTTCAATCCGCGACGAAACACCCCCCTCAGCGCTCGGTCGCCGTAGCCGCTGCCAGCGGCCCGGATGCGGAAGTCGACGGAGTATTCCGCGGCTGAACGGGCCACTTGGACGCAGTCCAGTAGTCTCCCCTCAGCTTCGGACTCCGTCACCGGATGATGGAAAACCCGGCGTAACTCGGCGACGAAGTCCGGGTACGAGGTGCGCAGCTCCGGTCGGGACTCTCGGATGGCCATCACCCATTTCTCGGCTTCTCCCGTGAGCAGGCTGGTGATGAAGGCTACCTTCGCCTCATCGCTAACGCAGGCGTATGGATGTTGATCAAACACGAGCGTGCATTGCATTAAAAACTGAGCGCAGCGCCCGGTTTCGCCTGCGTAGCGTGAGGGGAGCGGTAGTTGAAGAGCGTGCCTACTCACGGGCGGGGAAGACTTGTTTGTGAGGGCGGAAATGCGTGCCTCAGCCGCCTCGAAGCGTTGAGCCAGCATGGTGGTAATTTGGCTGACTTCCGCGATGGCACGGGCCAGCTGGCTCGAACGCTCCGCTTGCACGGTCAGGGCGGCGAGGAATCTGTCTTCGCCGGCGGGATCCATGGGTGGTCGGAGTATTATGTCACAGCACTCGAGGCTTGAGGGCAGGGCTCGAGTGACGAAAGGAAAGCGGGGAGGTTGGATCCAAAATACACGGCGAGACAGATACTCGTGAACGAAAAGTCTTTACTGAGGCACGCATGCAAAAATAACAGCAGGGAGAGGTAAGTGAGAGATCGGTGACGGCAGACCTGACGGCATGGAAGTAGTAATGGTGGCTTTCAGAATACTCCGACAAAGACGGTATTGCGCGATCGGTAAATATAGTCAGAAGGCACAATCAAGGGAATGACAACCAGCTGTGGGAACCCAGGTGCGTGATGATGGGAGGGGCCGTCTCCATGGAGCAGCGGAGGAGGTGACAGGAGGGGCGGAGCGCGCCCCGGGCGGCGACGAGATGTGACACACCGATCCGGTATGGGATTCATAGGTTTGATTCGCATATTTGTTTTGGCAAAAATTTTTACGTTGGATGCCCTTCCTAACACAACCCTCTGTATTTATCCAATTAGACACTGGCTTGTGCCCCCTTGTGGCTACATTCCTTACGCATTGTGCAACATATGTTATATATACATATTGTATGATGCGTTTAAATACATTTTCATAATACCGTACACCATATATTTTGTGGAGATTTTTTTGTGAGATTTAGTTCAAAAGTATGCTTTTAATTCTCATGGTACAGTATATGATGTAGTAGAATGAAATTCATTCTTCTTGATTATATCTCAAAGTAGAACATATCGCTTTGATGTAATGGCATCTTAAAATCATACAACAGTTTCAGATTCAATATTGTCTTTCTTTTTAAATAAACCAGTTAGATGACTGTTCCATGTGCATTGTGCAACATATGTTATATATACATACTATATGATGCATTTCAATAGATTTTCATAATACTGTACACCATATATTTTGTGGGTGGTAGTCATAATAAAAACAAATATGAACCACAAGTCCTATAAATTATAAAAGGTTCAAATGGACTGCTCGTCGGATTACTGCAAAATGGTGAAAAATGGGAAGGGATGGAGCTTAAAAATGTGAGCCCTCTCCTCAGCTATTTTATGAACAAGAAAAAATGCATTTTGGCATATTTTTCCAGCCAACTGTTTACAAGTCACTAAACAGTGCATCATTAGTTCAAGATAGCTCACAGCATCCAACATTTTGTAGACCTTCTGTGGAAAGACCCTTGGGTTGTGACTTAGAACGTTTCACAAGATCACCAAGATAAAAAAAAACTTGATTTGGGATATGCCATACGCCTCTTGAATGGCCTTGGAACACCTTTAGAAACCCATTGGAATCGCTGAATGAAGTGGCTGAGGAGAGAGAGAAGTCTGGACATTATTTTTTAGGCTGATCCTAATGAAAACCGATCCCATATAAGGGTATGAAAATCATTTGATAATTTGGGTCAAACCATTTGGGTTCGTTTCCATTTCTTCAGACTTGTGTCCTCTTTCTCTTCAGAGATACTTTACTGCGTAGCCTCATGAAAGCTTAATTATCGAGTTCATTCTCAGCTAAGCACGAAAATATCTATATATTAGATTTCTGAGAGTCAGTTTAGAACAATGTTAGCAATACATTCACATGAGTCAGAGATTTCTTATGTACCATGCAGTATTTTTTCTGGATTTGCCAGACAGTGGCGAGGACAACATGGGAAATTGATAGCTACTGTTCAGCCGCGTTATTTCTTCTCTGGGGTTCTTTTTATCTCAATATTGACAGTCGGTGACGATCATAAGAGTCAAACAGTCCAGTTGCCTTTAAGACAATTTACGGCCTTTTTCTTGACTGTCCACATCTGCTCGTATACTTTTTTTCTGAAATCCTCAAGGGGCCAGATTAGTATCAGTTAAAATTGTATTTTATATCAATTACAATTTTAGATTACCCAAGAGAAAAGAGGCAACACTTTCATTAGTGAGTAGAATGTGGAGCCTCCGCCAAGTGAACAATTCAATAATTTGCTCTTGTATTTGCTGAGATACATAATGAAAATACAATTTCAAAAAAACCCACTCCGTTGTTTTTTCGGACCACATCAAGAATACAGTATATTTGATGTTATGTACTTTTCATGAACTACCGATATTCAAAAGGACATTGAGTGTGACTAAAGACAGAAACTTTAGAAACTGGAAAGTGTAATTTGATGGTCATCCCCTTGGATCATCCTGTAAAAGATAACAATGAACTCACACAAGAGAAATTGATGTCAACGGGTCAACGGCTTTGTGACTACTGTATGTTATATTGTTGTAAATTGTGTGAACATTCTCTGCTTGGTGTTGCTAATACTGACTACCTTTTTCACATTTTCCTCACAGGTGTTGCCAGCCATTCTTCAGAAACATTGCTGTATCTTTCCAAACGGGAATGCAGGTAAAAACATCCCAAAACACACCCTCTCTTCAAAGCACATTAGTTCTGGTGATGCGACAATAAGAACAATTTCATGTGTTGTCCTGGGTCGGGCTGGACAATTAATTGAAATGTAATTGTTATTTCTATTTTGGCTTTTCACAAACTTTTAAAGAAAGATAACAAATGTGCTGCTGCTGTGTGCTCGGAAGCCGTGTTATGTTGCCCTCAATACATCAAATTGCTTGCGCTGCGAGCGTGTTACTCTGCCCTTTCGAAGTGTGGATAAACTCTTTAATGATGCCCCAGTTGATTTATTGGAAAACTGAACAAACAACAAAAATAATTACACACATTGGATATTGAAAACTTTGGTAAAAACTTATCTCAAGTGCAATTGCTAAAGTAAATCTAAAATACATTGAGATGCTCATGATTTATGGTAGTGGTAATCTTTCAAATAATGATTAGTCACATACAAACGCTGTATGAACGCATGCAGGCAGTATGACAGTTCTCAGAAGCAGATAGTTTTCCTTATTTTTGAAAAAAAAAATGTTATTTTAATCGAGCCCAGTCACAACTTGCTTTTACTACTCTTATCTCGTTTTTTGTAATCCATGGAGGAAGGATGGGGACCATTTACGTTTGAACTGGTTCAATTCCAATTCCTGGGTGATACTGGTACTCAGTGGCGCCCGTGGATTTCATCGCAAGGCTTTCAGTCGTGGCACGTCTGAATCAATCCAGACTGAAAACAGTGTGGTGTGATACTACAAGTTCACCAGAGGGTACCATTAGCCAGGAAATAACTGACTGATACGTCCATCTTTTCTTGAAAAGTCCATCTTGAAAAAGACTTTAACAGTAAATCTCCAACCAAATCAATTTCTTCTCCTCCTTCAGCTATTGTGGATTGACAAAACTGCTATTAAATTAACACAATATTTGTGCTTATTCAGCTCGCTACCCATACAGTATGCTAGCTCTGGCCAGTATGCTCTTTTCCCTCGCGGCTTGTGATCAGAGCAGTTTTCACAAACTATGATTGACGAGTGACTGCGAAAACGCTGACGTTGACCAGCGCCTTCAAGAAAGCATTGGTACCCCTTTTTGGTTGCCAACTCAGAATGTGGTTAGAGCAACAGTTTGATCGACACATGTGATGCGACAGGTCCCGCAGAACTGATTGTGAAGGTGTACAGGTAGATTTCTGACCCTGGTAACAAATGATGGCTGAAATGTGATTGGTGAAATCCTTAAATACGAAAACACACATCTGGAAGCGGCGCAACGGGAAAAGTAATGAAAGGAAGCTGAAAGACAATTTGGAATTATTTAATAAGAATTAATTATAAGAAAAATATAATTAATATCAGTCCGTGATGTATATATTTTTAGGCCAGCAGGGAAGTCTTTGCGGGCCTTGATGGTCCGCCACTGCTGGAACTCAACTGAACCGATTTTTTTTTTATTTTTTTTTAAGTGTGTGTGTGTGTGTGTTTGAGGATTGAATCGTAAATTATATCATAATAAAGTGTTTGATTTCTATTTTTTCCAAAATGAAAATAAAAATCAAATAATACCACTCATCTTCATGGGCATCCTGACGCCTATCCCATCTGTCTTGGGGCAGCAGGTGGGGTACACCCTGAACTCGTTCCCAGCCCATCGACAAGACACATTTTGATAAACAGCCATTTAGACAGTTCAGAGGAAACCACAATAGCTGTACATGCAAACCCCACACAGGACGGCCGGGACCCGGATTCGAACCCGGACCACTGTGAAATGATTGTGCTTACCAGTGCCACCAGCAAAACACCCAAGTGAATAAAAAAACAAATGATACAAATATGATTGAGTAAAAAGAAATGCATTTCTTTTTTGACAAATACAAACAACATATCAAGAAATACAAAATAGTTGTTAGTAATTTAATGATCGTCATGGGCTTATTCACGTTGTTACAGGTCTGTAGAATTTGCTGATAAAAGTGACAAAAAAGGAGATATACTCAGGTACTTGACTGCAGTCCTAATAATATCGGCCTATTTCTCAACTCTATTGTAGTGTGATGGCATGCAGCTCTTCCTTCCGATAAACGAAACCCCTCTTTTGTTGCTGATATGCAACACTATTCGTTGGTTTGTTCCTTTCCTTGAGAGTTTTGAAAGGCGCTTGAAAATGAAATTTATTATTATTATTATTATTATTATTATTATTATTATTATTATTATTATTATTATTATTATTATTATTATTATTATTATTAATTGTGGCCCTATTCTCAACACAGCAACATCTGGCTTTTGTTTGGCAGAATTCCTGTACTGATGTTTTGTACCTTGGAGCTATGGTGTACGCACGTAGCATTTTCTGACGTGACACGACGACCGCCGAATAGGTTAAAACATTAACCCTTTCAGTGACAGCGGTTTCAACAATGGCCATTTTATCATGTCAGATTACAGGCTGCAATGACATGCGATGGAAAATGTTATAAATAACTGAAGGGCAGCAGAAGAAATTACACCCCTTTTATAGAATGAACATGAAAAACAATATATCAGAAGAGGATCAGTAAGATGAGAAGAGTCTTGAAAGTCAATTGTTGAAAAAATACCGTTGTTGCTGCTGAGTTAGTTGATAAACCCGTCTTTTGCAGGCTATTCAATTGAATCAAAGGCGCCCTCTCCTGGGCAGTTTTCAAACGCTTATACAAACATTTGCTTGACACCCGTATTTCTGATCTATTTGTCATGTTCATAAACTTGTGCAAAAAATGGTGGTGATTCGTCTTATCATCATCGAACATGCTCTGTTATGAGTGTGTTCCTCCACTTAAATTTACCCTCTGCTCTGGTGAGCACTCAGCACTTCTAGACATGCAATTCAGACAGGTTAGACATGAATTAGTGCTTTAGTATTTTTTCATTCTTTCACCACTTGTCAGTGCTGAATATCTGGTCAACTCCCTGACCATAGCAATTTTCTTGCTTTTTATTTTGCATTTCCTCCAATATTAACTTTTCAAGGTTGCTATACTGAGTGAATCTCTCTCTCTCTCTCTCTCTCTCTCTCTCTCTCTCTCTCTCTCTCTCTCTCTCTCTCTCTCTCTCTCTCTCTCTCTCTCTCTCTCTCTCTCTCTCTCTCTCTCTCTCTCTCTCTCTCTCTCTCTCTCTCTCTCTCTCTCTCTCTCTCTCTCTCTCTCTTCTCTCTCTCTTTCCCCCTTCTTTCTTTCTTTCTTTCTTTCTTTCTTTCTTTCTATACTGAGTGAATCTCTCTCTTTCTCTCTCTCTCTCTCTCTCTCTCTCTCTCTCTCTCTCTCTCTCTCTCTCTCTCTCTCTCTCTCTCTCTCTCTCTCTCTCTCTCGTTATATTACAGCATTTTATAATGATCGACCAATGCGCAACTGCCATTTCGAATTGAAAATTTGTAATGGTTGATCTTTTTGCGGGGGGAGGTGGATTGTTTTTGAAATTTTGCAACAGTCATAAAATTATAAAAGAATTCAGAATCAGAATCAATAAACCTTTATTCATCCCTCAACGGGGAAATTTGCAGTCCACAGGGGCAATTTGAAAGGGAATGGGGTGGAGGAATTGCTGGATATGCCAAATGGGGAAAGCTGACATGTTATGCGTGACAGTATGTAGAGGACCCCCAAAACGCAAGGAGACCAGAGAAACAGGCTGGGGCCAACAAAATAGATTCACAAAAACACATTCAGTAGTACACTGGGAAAACTAACTGAAGTAGACAAACATTATAGAAAACCATCGCAACAAAAACCTATACCAGAAACAAAACATAACAGGCACACACAGCCACACACAATGAGCCAAACATGACTAATAGAATCCGGGAAACTGAATATAAGCAAAATGACGAGACAATGACAAACACCTGGACAAGACACAAAATGTTGAGAGATCTGATTGGCTAAACACAAGGGACCCGCAAGATGAAAATAGGTGCAGACAAAAATGGCACAAAGGAACAAAACCGAATGTAAGAAACAAACATAAAATACATACAATACATTTATATTGCGCTTTTGTTAAGGCAATTCTCAACACAAAGACAATTTATCATCGTTTTGTTCTCTTAAAGTTTTATTTTCCCTGACTTCCGTTTTTATACGTCTGGTAAATGACTTCACATCCTGTCGGTCTTTCCAAAAGCTCTCCCAAACAGCTCTCACTCTCTCTTCTCGCCCACCATCCACGCAGGGCTGCATTGGTACAGCTTATGTGCTGTCCCAAAGATTAAAGAATCTTTTTGTTCTTACTTTTGATTCCTGCGTCATTAATTAATGGCCCTAAGCAGCTTTAACAACAGCTGATGCTGTAACAAAGTGCTTACCATGGACAGCTATAATATACAATAAATAAATCAGTGACAAAGATAGTAGAAAGCACCATGGAGTAAAACCAAGATCAAGTTGGAATCATGCTGAGTTAAATGCCAAACAGTACAAGTGAGGTTTGAGTCGGGTTTCAAAGATGGGCAAGTTGTTTGTCAAGTTTAAAGTCACTGTCCAGTTTACGACCTAAGTATAAGACTGTTGACTTCAAATAAGGAGCCAGGGGGCCCAACTCCACGGGATGAGATGTACATGGGTACATATACATGGGCGATGTATACATAACAGAAGCTTGTGCATAAGATCTAGTATACTCCAATGAACATGGAGAACATAAGGATTTATGTGAATTTTCTGGATAAAACTCAGTTCAAATGGCCACTGATAATTCCCCTAACCTCTCGATTACCACAGGACCTGCATCAGTTCAGAAGTTCCTCTCCCAGACTTTGTCTTCTTTATCAATGCTTTGCATGTTCTGTCTCCGTTTGCTCATCTCACTCTGTAAATTTGACTGACACAAGATTGAATCAGCAGCCTCTCTCCCAGCTTCTGTAATTAGTGGTCACTTTTATGTCTCACTGTGTTCGACCTCAGTAATAATAATTCCTGAATGAAGTTCTTATTGTGTTATAATGTTCTGAACCTCAGATGAACTCATAAATGACATCCTTATCCGTCTTTATAAATAGTCAGAATCAGAAGCATCTTTCTTGACCAAATATGTAAAAACACACAAGTAATTTGTCTCCATTAGTTGCAGAAACACTAGTATTGCAGAATAAATAACAGTAACAAAGAGAAAAGTATGTAAGATAAAGTACTTTATGTAACGTAAAAGGGTGCCATTCGTGCTATCGCTCCAAACAATGGCAGCTGTACAAACGATGCTAAAAATAATCAAGCAAAAATAAAGTGACCAGTCCTGCGGTTACAATTGTCCAATACATATCGAGCAGGTAATACAGTGAATTGTCACACAATTTAAGGTGCCCAATACGACAACAGTTATGATACCACTAAGAATGTTTTGCAGATAATGCAAGGAAGGAGTCCTTGAGCTTGTTATATTGCAAAAGGAATTCATTTAGTATAGGATTAGGCGTTCACAAACGTCCTCCACGGTGGACAGATTTTAGTCACCCCCAAACTATGTAACGTCAAACCTAGTTTCTCTACACAGGAGTTCAACAAAAGACGTACCACGGGAAGCACAATAAATTTAAGAACAGTGTCATGGGCATTAATGTTAACAGATAAGTATAACCGTATAACAGATAAGTATAACCAGAGGTGTTTGATTTAAATTGAACAGATTTCGAGTTATATGTGTGGTGTGGACTTGCTCTGAACTCTCAAGTGCAGTGGGTGATAAGGAGTGCTGCACTATCTCTTCTTTTCAGGCCTTGTGCCCGATACTCTTGACCCCACCCTATCCTTTCCTCTCTCCCTTAAGAACCCTCCAGCACTATCAAAGAAGATTCATTAAATTGTTACAAGCGAGTTTAGCCTTGCAAACACGCCTGTCTTGCTATCAATGATAGGTTGCACAACCAAATTGATTGCAATCAAAATGGATTACAAAAACTTTGTGAGGTGCTCATCCCCATGTGGGTGCAAAACACAAATTTACACTTGTAACGTGTTTTACAATTTCTCATGTACCTGAAATAAGTATGTGGTAAAACCTTTGACAAACCTTAAGTTATCTGGATCCATTCAAATCAATGAATTACCTCACAAACAGGCCACAGTACGTGAGGGTAAAGAACTGTGAGTCGGACAGGCTTCTCTCCAGCACCGGAGCGCCGCAGGGGACAGTCCTGGCTCCATTCCTGTTCACCCTCTACACCTCGGACTTCAACTACAACACCCCAGCCTGCTACAACCTTCAGAAGTTCTCTGATGACTCAGCTATTGTCGGCCTCATTACAGAGGGAGATGATCGGGAGTACAGGGGACTGACAAAGGACTTTGTGGACTGGTGCCAGCAGAATCACCTCCAGATCAACACCGGGAAAACCAAGGAGCTGGTAGTGGATTTCTGCAGGGAACAATCCTCACCGGCACCGTTGAAAATCCAGGGTTCGGACATTTAGTCCGAACCCTGGATTTACTCCTACAAGTACCTGGGTGTTACTTTCAACAATAAACTGGACTGGACTACAAACACGGATGCCCTAATCAAAAAGGGACAGAGTCGCCTCTTCCTACTCAGGAAACTGAGGTCTTTTGGGGTTCAGGGGTCACTCCTAAAGACTTTCTATAACTCAGTGGTGGCTTCAGCCATCCACTATGGAATTGTCTGTTGGTCAGGCAGCATCACCACCCGGGACAGGAAAAGACTGGAGCGCCATGTCAAGAGGGCCAGCTGTCCTGGGCTGCTCGCTGGACTCTCTGGAGGAGGGGGGCAACAGACGGACGCTAGCTAAACTAAAAGCTATTATGAACAGCCCCTCCCACGCCCTCCTACCCACCCTGACAGCACTGGGTAGCTCCTTCAGCCAGAGACTATTACACCCGCGCTGCAAGAAGGAGATATACCGCCGCTCGTTCCTACCGACTGCTGTCAATGATCACATGTGAAAAAAAAAAAAAACTGGACACTTGTAAATATGGGTTGATGCAATACAGCTACATATACCAATATGCCTTTCTTGATACTTGCACTATGTAGTTTTTTTTAAATGAAACGGTTTTACACATTTACAGTATACAATTGCCATTTTTATTTTGCTATACTTAGAATATCTTGTTTCTAGCCTTTCACACACCCCCACCCATCCCCTTTCAAATTGCTGCTGTGGACTGCAAAAATTGTGGGACGAATAAAGGTTTTCTGATTCTGATTTTCTGAGAGTGCACTTTGAATTCAAGACTGTCGCCAATATATCCTCTGTTGTTAATTCGGGCTCATAAAAGGGGAACCGACTGTGAGCAGCAAAACAGCTTTGTGCAGTAAAAATGCAGTCATAGTGCTTAGTTGACATCCTCGACAGCATTACCTGCCCAAGACAGTCAAAATGCGAACGTAATCCTTCTTGTATGTCTCAGTGGGGACTCCTGTTATTGAAAAGCACTAGGCCTGAGGTGGTGGGTCTGGGGGTAGAGGGGGGTGACACCTGCTGCGTGTGGTTTGTTTGCCTTGGCTTGTGACTGACAAAATGAGTAATCTTGGGATAAAACGTTGATTTACTGCAGTCACGCTTTTGCCTGATTAATGATGAAGGGGTTAGAGGGAATGGAAAAAGAAAGAAAAACAGTATTGTAACAATAGTTTTGATTTGTATCAGTCGATGTGTTGACAAATATGCAATCATCTCATCTTCCTTCCGTCCTTCCGGTGTCATGGCTTCAATTTATTCACAGTTGAATTGTGCTCTCGTCCATTAACTGTTGACTGCTTGTACTGCCACGGCACTCCGATGTTGAAAGCACTATGAATGTCATCCTGACATACAGTACTACCACTTGAATGACGCACTGATGCGCACCGTTTTGTTTGTATCACTTTTTTTGTTGAATAACTGACATCAGAAAAACGTTTTATAGCATCTAAAATACCCAAAACATAAAGTATGATATTTTTAGTAAAATGCAAAACACCAATACAAATGAGCAGGGGTGGGCACTCCTCGTCCTGGAGGGCCACCCTCCTGCATGTTTTCCAAGTCTCCTTGTTGCAACACAGCTGATTCAAATGAGCAGGTTCAACGTAAGGCTTCCACGGAGCTTGGTGATTATCTGATCATTTGAATCAGGTGTATTGTAACAGGGAGACTTGGAAAACATGCAGGAGGGTGGCCCTCCAGGACGAGGAGTGCACACCCCTGACTTAAAGTGTCTAAAAAGTACTTCAATTTGAAACCGGAAGTGGCCAGTTTCAGAAGGTCCCGACCCCATATTCTTGGTGTCACGGCAAGTCGTGTTGACTTGCTCGAGAATCAAAACAATGGCTTCAGATTCGGATAATATGCTTACCTGTTACTCATCCAGTTATGAATATGATTCAAGTAGTTCTGAAGAAGAAAGCAGACATGTTTGCAATCGATTAAATAATTTATTCCGTGTCACTTTGAGGCATCAGGGGTGGGAAATGTCGCACCCAAAAAGGCAGAGATGGCGACAATGCCGTGTAAGGAATTAATCAGCCCGTTTCCACATGCTGATTAATTCCTTACATGGAGCTTTGTCGCCCTCTTCTGCCTCTTTTTGGTCCTACACG
This sequence comes from Hippocampus bargibanti, assembly GCF_051943395.1. Lineage (NCBI taxonomy): Eukaryota > Metazoa > Chordata > Actinopteri > Syngnathiformes > Syngnathidae > Hippocampus > Hippocampus bargibanti. The sequence goes on along the minus strand of NC_142742.1, from coordinate 14,570,782 downwards.
AAGTTTTCAGACCAAAGTAAAGCAAAATGCATTGACGTGATGGAAGGACTGCTACAATGTGTCCTTTTTTCGGTCAGGGGCGTTCCTTCAGTGACGTAGGGTGAGGACTCATCACCAACTCAAAAACAAGACTTCCGGAATATTCAGCGAGTCTTAAAACGTAAAATATAGCTGTATGCGGTGGAATCTTTGTAAAATACGCTCAGTAGAAGTCATTTGAAGCCATTTTACAAATTATGGACACAACTTGTCCGGAGACGTCAGTTGTCTTTTAAGATACAGAAGACACAGGGGATAGCAGATAAAGCAGTTTCAAAAGATGTTTTTCTTTTTCGTATGGAATCTCAACAGTGCATCAATGATGTGGTTGAATCCATGCATTTTGAGATTATGAAATACAGTGGGACATTGGCTTACGAACTTAATTGCTTCCCAGACAGAGTGTGTAAGGCGAAAAGGGTGTATCCCAAAAATTAATTTCCCATAGGAAACCGTTAAAATGAGAATAATCCGTTCCCAGGTCCCCATAAAACACAATTTTCTACTTTCTAAGTATCTAAGCCTTAAAACTACACAAAATATACCTTAATTTATGTATAATAAATGTGCTATAGTATTATGATTAAAGAAATAAACTGTAATATACAATAAAGTAATTTTATTTACCTTTGTGATGTTCGTTAATGGCTTGATGGAATGGAGTGTCTGGTTTCCTCAGCATTCACCATGTTGAGGAATAATCCCTCGTAGGTGCTTTCTCTGTGATAATTGTATCTAGTTCTTCATCAACTGTGGTCTGTTTAGCTGGATTGATAGCTTTTTGCATCAAGTGTACAGATGACTTATGCGGGTTATTTGTGGAGCCTGATTGATGGGATATTTTAACTGTTTTCTATCCATTTTCTCACTATTCTCACACTCTCACACTTGTTTTTTTGTTTCAAGCTCTGTCATCTCCCCTTTCGTGTGTGTGTTTTCTCACTCTCTCTCTGTCTGCATGTCTCTTTAATGTTTAACCCCCCCCCCCACTGCTTCAAGAACCCACTGCTGGGTTCTTGACCAATCACGTGGCTTTAACCGAAGACGCCATTTTGTTGTTTGGAGAACGGCCTCACTCTCTCTGTCTGTAACCCCATCCCCCACTGCTGCCTTCTTGACCAATCACGTGGCTTTAACCGAAGACTGGGGGCGGGGAATAGAGGACAAAAACAGTGGCCACCATTTTCTTGTTAGGAGAACTGGCTCGTTCACGAACGACACATCACTCATTGTGGCAGCTCCGTGTGTATCCCGAAAAAGTTTGTATGCCACGGTAAAATTTTCATAAATGTAACATTCGTAACCCGAAATGTTTGTAAGCCAGGGGGTTCTTAAACTGAGGTTTCACTGTACAAAGTTTTTGTAATGGTGGTGTCACGATCTGGTTGGCGACCACCGGGTGGCGCTGTCGGCCCCACTTGCACCTGCACAGCTGCTGGTCGTCCTGATCAGTGGCAGACTGCCACGTTCTGGTTGGCGACCAACGGGTAGTGCTATCGGCCCCGCCCTGAGTTGCTCAGGTGTTGGTCATCTTCATCAGTGGCAGTTAAAAGGACTCCCGGCACGACCATTCGGTGTCGGGTCACTGCATTGTGAAGTCACTACTGCACTGCACTGCACCCTATCAGGTTTGTTTCATCTTGGCAGATTTTTATTCTTGGTTTTCTTTGATACTTTGTATTTTTCTGTTCAGATGATTTTGATGTTTTTAGATTTTGTTCCTGCTGACTTTATTTTAATTTTAATTTTTAATTAATTTGTCAAACATAACCTGCTGCTCCCTCCTTCCTGCATTTTTGGGATCCACAACCACTGTTAGAATTAGTTATATACACACGCTAAAAACATCCTGTTATTTCATTTCTACTTATTCTCATCAATTAGTAAGTCCATATATGTATGTAGTTTAGTTATTTGTATATGTTAATTAGTATACATGTACTCAGCTTGTACTTAGTGTAGAAATGTAGCTATCATGTTTCAGTCTAATAATAAATATTCATGATTATATCTAGCAGATTATAGGTCTTTTCCAAAGTGACATCACTCCTGTTGTTTATAAATGTCTGAGACGCGCTTGTGTGCGCACTCTTGTCTCTCTGTCCCTTGGCTTCGCTTCTTCCCTTGAGAACATCCTCTAGCTGCCTGATAATAAATATTCCTTTTTTTGTATATCACCTTGCTTCCTGCTGATTTAATATTTAGACTATACAAACCAGCTGAACCAGGAAGAACAACATTTCACACAACAACCACCATCACCACCTTGCAAACCGTGACAGGTGGATTGGATTGGATTTACCTTTACAAGTCTCTCAGTGGAGAAATGTTCATTTTACAGCAGCAAAGTTATGAAAGGAAGACGATTGTCTGTTCTTGACAAAGCCACCAACTCACTGCAGTGTTTTTCCATGTCTGTGTGGAACACCACCCAAATCTGTTTTCTATTGTAAAACTCACTTTAATCAACGCAAATAAATGGGAAAGAGGGGCCTTCTGTGTAAAAAAAAAGAACACCAAATTCGTGTTTATGTCCTGCAAAGTACAAAGACAAACTACAGCGATCGTAGCTGTCAGTACTCTCGCACAGGGGCATTAATGACTGTAGATAAGTTAAGCAGTAGGACTGCAAATTACAAAGAAGAACAGAATGCTACTCGTACAAAGACGGTTTACCAATTTAAGTGACAAAGTACTGTGGTTACATTAACATTTCATCACATTGGAACTAGACTTGCTCTTTGCAGCTAAATAGCAGCGAGCAATATTCACTGCCAGTTCTTGATAAAATAAAACCGAAAACAGTGCGATTGCAGTGCCCTTTATTTCACTTGCACAGCCAAATATGACAATATAAGGAGGCAATAACTCAGAACTCCCCAAAATCCAGTGCCACTTAAACATACTTTGTAGTTTGTGTGAAAATAATTATTAATTAATTTTCATCATAGATTAAATTGCAATTTTTTTGCCCTTAAAATATTAGGATTCACTCACTGGTTTTGTCCATAACTTGTCAGAAATTGGTGAAATATCATGAGTTTTATTCTACAAAGGAAAGGCAGATGTTTGCAAATACAGTAAAGTCTCGTTATATCGATATTCTCGGGAGTCGGAAAAAATATCGATATAACCGAATATCGATATATCCGATCCTGCGGCATGTCAATTTTCTCCTTGCGTTCATAGAAATGGTATCGTAATAAGCAGTACTATCGATATAACGAGACTTTACTGTATGTGCTGATTAATTTGATGCTACATTAGTGGCATATAATTCATTCATTCATTCACTCATTCATTCACTTTATCCTGACAAGGGTCGCGGGGAGTACTGTAGCCTATCCCATCCATCTTCAGGCAGTATGCCCCCTATTATATATACAGTATATATGTTGTAGTGTGCCCACCGTCATTGTTAACTTTTGTTTCAGTGAACTGCTTTAGATGAAGAAATTACTAACACACCCTTCTATTAACATGCCCTTCTTTCATATGATTTCAATGTTGCCTGATTTTTTTTAATTGTCTCTACATTTCACCTGAAAACCTAAATATTACTTTTTTTTCAAGTTGCTGGAGTTACAGTAGATATACAAGAAAGAGAGTGTCACCTCTGCCCTCTCACAGCAGGCTCCAGCATCCCCCGTGACCCTAATGAGGAATAAGCGGTATGGATAATGGATGGAAGGATTATAAATTGATAAAAACAATTTACAAAGATGTCTTCACTGTTTTATGAACCCTGTGGTGTGCAAATGTGGCAGTCGCAGCTGTGGCAAATGGAGTGAACATTAGCAGCACGTCGTAATACAGGATGCATGCTGCTGCAGTCTGATCCAGTGAAATGATAGCAAACAGCATTGTCTGTGCCATTGATAGACACGTTCTTGGCAGCCTAACAGCTTAGAGGGAAAATCTGTTGCACAGCCTGGATGTGAGGGAATTACAGAATGGTTGAAAATACGGAGCACTGTTCCTCTCTTCAATGACCTTTCTGATCTCAATCATTCCATCCATTCTCTCCCTCTTATTCTGTTCAGGCTCCTAGTGTAAAAGGCTGAGTCTAATCACCATTCAAGCGCAGTGGACAATTCGACAACCATTCAAAGTCACTTTCACACATTTGGACAACTTACATAGTGTCTTTGGTAAAACTAAGACAATTTGTGTGTGGGAAACTAAAGTACCTGGAGAAAATATTGACACCTCACGCAGAAAAGCTTGAACCAATACTCGAAGGCAGACACCCCATGCTGTGCATGACTGATTTCACTGAGCATTTTGTTTTCTATGGGTTTACGTATCAGGACATTGTCACTTCATAGCAAAATCACATTGTGTACAATGAAGAATCAGCCAAACAATTCCACCAATCAGTCTTCAAAATAATCACGACAAAAACCCTTGGTGCATCGTGATAAGTCACCAAAAAGCAGCATGAATAGGTATATTCCTTCTTTCAAGGGCACAGAAAATGAGCCGAACAACCCGAGTTATTCATGACTGAGTCACCTGTTTTTGTTCTTCAACATTTTTTAAAAATCCTGCAATAATTTCTTACTGTTGCCAGTCAATTGAAAATATTGCGTTTTTCAATTTGGTGCGGACTGTCAGTGAAAAGCCTTTTGCTGCGGAGGATGAGTTAAGTGCAGATTTTTCACTTCAGGCACAAAGGAGCTTCATAAAATGAGATTAAGTGCCACATAAAGTTGTTTCTATGATTTGTTTCCATCTATCCATCCATTATCTGAACCACTTTCTCTTCACGACGGTTGCTGGCATGCTGGTGTCTATATTCCAACTGATTTCGAACATCTGGCAGGGTCCACTCTGAACACATAGACAAGCAAACATTTGCCCAGAAGAACTACCCCTAGGCCTCTCCATGAGTCATCACCTTACCGTGGTGGAGGGGTTTGTGTGTCTCAATGATCCTAGGAGCTAGGTTGTCTGGGGCTTCATGCCCCTGGTAGGGTCACCCATGGCAAACAGGTCCTGGGTGAGGGACCAGACAAAGTACGACTCAGAAGACCCCATATGATGAAAAAGACAAATGGATTTGGTTTTCCCTTGCCCGGACGCGGGTCACCGGGGCCTCTCTCTGGAGCCAGGTCTGGAGATGGGGCTCGTTGGCGAGCGCCTGGTGGCCGGGCCTGCACCCATGGGGCCCGGTCGGGCTCAGCCCGAAGAGGAAACGTGGGTCCCCCTTCTCAAGGGCTCACCACCCATGGGAGGGGCCAGAGGGGTCGGGTGCAATGTGAGCTGGGCAGCAGCCAAAGGCGGGGACCCTGGCGGTCCGACCCTCGACTGCAGAAGCTAGCTCTGGGGACGTGGAATGTCACCTCTCTTACAGGGAAGGAGCCTGAGCTGGTGCACGAGGTTGAAAAGTTCCGACTAGACATAGTTGGGCTTGCCTCCACACACAGCCTTGGTTCCGGTACCAGCCCTCTTGAGAGGATTTGGACTCTCTTCCACTCTGGAGTTGCCCACGGTGAGAGGCGTAGAGCAGGTGTCGGCATACATATTGCCCCCCGACTCGCCGCCGTACATTGGGATTCACCCCAGTAGACGAAAGGGTTGCTTCCCTTCAGGTGGGGGGAAAGGTTCTGACTGTTGTCTGTGCATATGCACCAAACAGCAGTTCAGTGTACCCATCCTTTTTGGAGACCTTAGGTGGTGTGCTGGAGAGCGCTCCCCCTGGGGACTCCCTTGTTCTGCTGGGCGATTTCAATGCTCATGTGGGCAATGACAGTGGGATCAGGAAGGGCGTGATTGGGAGGAATGCCCCCCCCGATCAGAACAGGAGTGGTGTCTTGTTATTGGACTTCTGTGCTCAACACTTTATTCAAACATAAGGGTATCCATATGTGCACGTGGCACCAGGACACCCTTGGTCGCAGTTCGATGATTGACTTTATAGTTGTATCATCGGATTTGCGGCCTCATGTTTTGGACACTCGAGTGAAGAGAGGGCTGTCAATTGATCACCACCTGGTGGTGAGTAGGCTACGTTGGTGGGGCAAGATGCCAGTCCGACCTGGAAGACCCAAACGTGTTGTGAGTGTTTGTTGGGAACGTCTGGCAGAATCCCCTGTCAGAAGGAGTTTCAACTCCCATCTCCGGCAGAACTATACACATGTCCCGGGGGAGGTGGGGGACATTGAGTCCGAATGGACCCTGTTCCGTACCTCCCTTGCTGAGGCGGCAAATCACAGTTGCGGCCGTAAGGTGGTTGGTGCCTGTCGTGGCGGCAATCCCCGTACTCGCTGGTGGACACCAGTAGTAAGGGATGCCGTGAAGCTGAAGAAGGAGTCCTACCGGGCTTATATAGCCTGTGGGACTCCTGAGACAGCTGACACGTATCGACTAGTCAAGCGGAATGCAGCCTCGGTGGTCGCCGAGGCAAAGACACGGGCATGGGAAGAGTTCGGTGAGGCCATGGAAGCCGACTTCCGGACCGCTTCGAGGAAATTCTGGTCCACCATTCGGCGTCTCAGGAGGGGAAAGCAGTGCACCACTAACACTGTGTATAGTGAGAGTGGGGCGCTGCTGACTTCGACTCGAGACGTCGTGAACCGGTGGGCAGAGTACTTCGAAGACCTCCTCAACTCCACCAACACACCTTCCTTGGAGGAAGCAGTGTCTGGGGACTCCGAGGTGGGCCCTCCGATCCTTGTGACTGAAGTCACCGAGGTGGTTAAAAAGCTCCTCTGTGGCAAGGCCCCGGGGGTGATTGAGATCCGACCGGAGTTCCTAAAGGCTCTGGATGTTGTGGGGCTGTCCTGGCTGACACGCCTCTGCAACATTGCGTGGTCATCGGGGAGAGTGCCTCTGGATTGGCAGACCGGGGTGGTGGTCCCCCTTTATAAAAAGGAGGACCACCAGGTGTGTTCCAACTACAGAGGGATCACACTCCTCAGCCTCCCTGGAAAGGTCTATTCAGGGGTCCTAGAGGGGCGGGTCCGTCGGAAAGTCGAGCCTCAGATTGAGGAGGAACAGTGTGGTTTTCGTCCTGGCCGCGGAACAGTGGACCAGCTCTACACCCTTAGCAGGGTCCTCGAGGGCGCATGGGAATTCGCCCAACCACTCTCCATGTGTTTTGTGGACTTGGAGAAAGCGTTTGATCGTGTCCCTCATGTCAGAGTGCCGATGTCAGAGTCTGGTTCGTATTGCCGGCAGTAACTCGGAATCGTTTCCAGTGAGGGTTGGGCTCCGCCAAGGCTGACCTTTGTCATCGATTCTGTTCATAACCTTTATGGACAGAATTTCTAGGCTCAGCCGAAGCGTTGAAGGTTTCCGTTTTGGTGGCCTCAGTATAGCATCTCTGCTTTTTGCAGATGATGTTGGGGCCTTCAAGTGGAGCTCTCCAACTCTCGCTTGAGCGTTTCACAGCCGAATGTAAAGCGGCTGGGATGAGAATCAGCACCTCCAAATCTGAGACAATGGTTCTCAGTCGGAAAAGGGTGGAGTGCCCTCACCGGGTCGGGGAGGAGATTTTGCCTCAAGTGGAGGAGTTTAAGTATCTGGGTGTCTTGTTCACGAGTGAGGGTGTAAGGGAGCGAGAGGTCGACAGGCGGATCGGTGCGGCGTCTGCCGTGATGCGGACTTTGTACCGATCTGTCGTGGTGAAGAAGGAGCTGAGCCACACAGCAAAGCTCTCAATCTACCGGTCGATCTACGTCTCAACCCTCATCTATGGTCACGAGCTATGGGTTGTGTCCGAAAGAACGAGATCCCGGATGCAAGCGGCCGAAATGAGCTTTCTCTGTCGGGTGTCCGGGCTCTCCCTTAGAGATAAGGTGAGAAGCTCGGTCATCCGGGAGGGGCTCAAAGTCGAGCCGCTTCTCCTCCACATCGAGAGAAGCCAGATGAGGTGGCTCGGGCATCTGATTAGGATGCCCCCGGGACGCCTCCCTCGTGAGGTGTTCCGAGCATTCCCCACTGGCAGGAGACCCCGGGGACGACCCAGAACACGCTGGAGAGACTATGTCTCCCAGCTGGCATGGGAACACCTCGGGATCCGCCAGGACGAGCTAGAAGAAGTGGCTGGGGAGAGGGAAGTCTGGGCTTCCTTACTGAAGCTGCTGCCCCCGCGACCCGACCCCGGATAAGCGGCAGAAGATGGATGGATTGATGGAACTACCCCTAGGGACAATTTAGAGTGATTAAAATAGTTTGCATGTTTTTTGAATGCGGGAGGAAACCAGAGTAGCCAGAGAAAACCCATGCAGGCTCAGGGAGAACATGCAAACTCCACACGGGAAGGCTGGAGCTTGAACGGACCCCGCATCCCTGCACTGTGAAGCTGACACACTAATCAGTAGGCCATCACACCACCTCATCTATCTTATATTTATTGTTCATGTATAGAACCTCCTTATTCCACCAAGGGTGTTGACGGAGCTTGCTATCATAGATGGTCTACTTGTTGCACATGCAAGATCTGCACCTAGCTTGAACTTAGGTTTTTATATTCTCTGAGTTGACCACCATGGGGCATTGCATTTTAGACACTTAACTCATTTACTGCCAGACAATGTGCAGAAATGTGTACACTCAAGTGCCAGGACCCACAAAATATTGAGTTTTAGGACTACATAAACATTCAATACAGTATAAGAAACCGTAGACTCTCTGCTTTCATCAGAAAAAAGGGTTGATTCCTAAGTGGTATGGGTCTGGAGTTATATGAGCTTGAAATGCGGGCGCCTGTCCAAAATACAATGCAATACATACTGTACATATTGGTATCGCGCTTCAACAACAGCTGAAGCTTTCGAAAAAGATTTCTTCAGCCGTCATCTGTACTTCTTTGAAGGTGTTGGACGTTTCGCTTCTTATCCAAGATACTTCTTCAGCGAACTAAAGTCTTACTGGTAGTATCGGCCCTATATATATACATCCCTACTGTCCAGACATGGTGGTGCCGGACACTGCTATGATAGGTCCCTGCTCTGAGGTTGGATAAGAAGCGAAACGTCCGACACCTTCAAAGAAGTACAGATGACAGCTGAAGAAACCCTTTCATCAATAGACCACGCCTGTACGACTGAGAGCTTACACAGACGAACAGCTGAAGCTGTAACTAAGCGCTAACATGGAAAAAGGGTAATGCTGCACCTTGTGGAAAAGAAAAAACATTGCCAGAGGACATGGCCAGTACTTTATCAGCACCCCCGAAAAATAATAACAATACAAACCAAAACCCGAACAAATTTGGGAATACCGCTCCACGTCATATTTTCAATAAACTCGGGATGGCAGTGAACGAGTTAAGCAACCCTTTGTTGTTGTTGTTTTTTTTTTTTTTGCTTTTACATATGTATATCAAAATAGAAATTTCATTTTTTCTTGGCAAGCATTTTGTGGATTTCAGCAAAAAAGGACATTTAGGAAGGAGGTAAGAAAAGCACTGGGTGGGCAAGAGGTCCTTCCAGATGACTGGCAAACTACAGCGAACATAATCAGAGACACAGGTCGGAAAGTACTTGGTGTATCGAATGGAAGAAAGGTAGATAAGGAGACTTGGTGGTGGAATGGGGAGGTGCAGGAGTGTATACAGAGAAAGAGGTTAGCAAAGAAGAAGTGGGACACTGCGAGGACGGACGAGAGTAGACAGCAGTACAAGGAGATGCAGCGCACAGTTAAAGTAAAGGTGGCAAAGGCCAAACAAGAGGCCTATGATGACTTATATGCTCGGCTGGACAGCAAGGAAGGTGAGACTGGTCTTTACAGGCTGGCGAAACAGAGAGACAAAGATGGTAAGGACCTGCAGCAGGTTCGGGTGATTAAGGATAAAAATGGCAATGTATTAACAGGTGCCAGTAGTGTGATGGCAAGATGGAAAGACTACTTTGAAGAATTGATGAATGAGGAAAATGAGAAGGAACAAAGAGTAGAAGACGTGACTGTTGTGGACCAAGACATAGCAAACATTAGCAAGGATGAAGTGAGGAGGGCGCTGAAGAGGATGAAGGGGGGAAAGGCACTCGGGCCTGATGATTTACCAATAGAGATATGGAAGTGTCTTGGAGAGGTGGCGGTGGTGTTCCTGACTGGGTTATTCAACAAGATCTTAGATGCCTGAAGAATGGAGCCGAAGTGTACTCGTGCCCATTTTTAAGAACAAAGGAGATGTGCAGAGTTGTACTAACTACAGAGGAATAAAGTTGATGAGCCATACAATGAAACTCTGGGAAAGAGTAGTTGAAGCTAGACTAAGCAGAAGTGAACATTTGTGAGCAGCAGTATGGCTTCATGCCAAAAAAGAGTACGACAGATGCAGTGTTTGCTTTAAGAATGCTGATAAAGAAGTACAGAGAAGGTCAGAAGGAATTGCATTGTGTCTTTGTAGATCTGGAAAAAGCGTACGACAGGGTGCCCAGAGAAGAGCTGTGGCATTGCATGAGAATCAGAATCAGAATCAGAATCATCTTTATTGCCAAGTATGTAGAACACACAAGGAATGTGTTTCCGGTAGAACACGCTGCACTAGTATCGTCGTCAAAAAAAACTGCTAAGTGGCACTATACAGTTCCATTTTGGCTACTGTTGAAAGAGTTCAAAGAGTTCAAAGAGTTAATGGCTTGGGCGAAGAAGCTGTTTAAATGTCTGCTGGATTTGGTGCGCATGGATCGGTAGCGCCTGCCTGAGGGGAGTAGCTGGAAAAGGTGGTGGGCAGGGTGCGGAGGGTCCAGTAGGATTTTCCGCGCCCTAGTTTGGATTCTTGCAGTGTGCAAGTCCTCGAGAGTGGGTAGGGCGGTGCCAATGATTTTTTCCGCCGTCCTAACTGTCCGTTGAAGTCGGATTTTGTCCATTTTTGTGGCGGCCCCGAACCAAACGGTGATGGAAAAACACAGGATGGATTCGATGACAGCCGTGTGGAAATGTTGCAGCACCTCCTGTGGCAGGCCATGCTTCTTTAGCAGCCTCAGGAAGTACATTCTCTGTTGGGCCTTTTTCAGGATAGAGTTGGTGTTGACCTCCCACTTCATGTCCTGGGAGACTGTGATTCCCAGGAACTTGAAGGTCTCAACGGTTGACGGAAAAGTATGTCAGAGCAGTGCAAGACATGTATCATGACTGGAAGACAGTTGTGAGGTGTGCTGTCGGTGTGACTGAGGAATTCATGGTGGAGGTGGGACTCCACCAGGGGTCAGCTCTGAGCCCCTTCTTATTTGCTATGGTGATGGACAGGCTGACAGACGATGTTAGACAAGAATCTCCTTGGACCATGATGTTTGCAGAGGACATTGTGATCTGTAGCGAGAACAGGGAACAGGTGGCGGAGAAACTAGAGAGGAATGAAGATCAGTCGCAGCAAGACGGAATATATGTGTGTGAATGAGAGGGATCCAAGTGCAAGAGTGATGCTACAGGGAGAAGAGATAAAGAAGGTGGAGGATTTTAAGTACTTGGGGTCAACTGTCCTGAGCAATGGAGAGTGTGGAAAAGAGGTGAAGAAGCGTATCCAGGCAGGCTGGAGCGGCTGGAGAAAAATGTCAGGTGTGATGTGTGATAGAAGGGTTTCAGCGAGGATGAAAGGAAAAGTGTATAAAACAGTGGTGAGACCAGCCATGATGTCTGGACTGGAGACAGTGCCACTGAAGAAAAGACAGGAAGCAGAGCTGGAGGTAGCAGAGCTGAAGATGTTGGGGTTTTCTTTTGGAGTGACCAGGTTGGATAGGATCAGGAATGAGTACATTAGAGGGACAACTCATATTAGAGGCTTTGGAGAGAAAGTCAGAGAGGCCAGACTAGGATGGTTTGGACATGTCCAGAGGAGAGAGAGTGACTATATCGGGAGAAAGATGCTGAGCCTTGAACTGCCAGGCAGGAGACCGAGAGGAAGACTGAAGAGGAGGTTTGTGGATGTGGTCAAAGAGGACATGAAGGTAGCTGGTGTGAGAGAAGAGGATGCCCCTAAGCGGGATAGATGGAGGACATTGATTCGCTGTGGCGACCCCTGAGGGGAAAAGCCGAAAGAAAAAGAAGAGAAGCAAAAAAGGACATTTTGTTTCGTTTGTTGTTTTTTTATCTCTTACCTCTGACTGATGGGAAAAAAAAACAGTTTGTAGCCATTTCGAATTTTCATTTAAGCAGCTCCGCATGATAATATGATTGTATTCCATCATTACTTTTTCCTTCTGGTTTTTTATAAATATTCTTTTACAGCAGCCCAGGCAATATCTCTATTCATGAAGGTAATGCATGGCCTATCTAATTTTCTGCACCAGCAAGCCATTCATTTGCCTTTTAGTTAAACTGGAGCCCGCTTTCATTCAAGGTGACATCTTATCTCTCCCTTCAGTCTGCATCACATATATGATGGAAGAGTCTGAACTCCATGTGAAATAAAATACAGTTTTCAGCATGACTTCATTTTAACCGGGCATCAGGACACTTTTTAACCGACCTTCAGCAAAAGCGTGGCATCCATTGTTGTGCATGGAGACCTTATTGTGTGAATTTAACTTTGGATAAAAGATGTAAGCCCCTCTTTTATGAGTGGTTTGGTTTTATTTTGTTTTCTGTATTTTCAATTACTGAGCAGGGGTCAACCATTTGAGGCACATTTTGTTATATGGTTTCAGTCGATGAATGTACCGTCTGATTGTCAACTTATCACTGAAACCATGAGATGGTGCTATATACTCTAAAAGGACAAGCTTGTTGCCATGATTAACTACACTGTGTGTAGTATCCTCAGCTCACAGTGATTGTGACATTGAGTCATGAATCACCTTACCTCAATATCGCCATCCGACACACGACGGCTGTCACTGTAGACAAGAGACAATTCAATTAGGTTACAGACAGAAACATTAAAAAGCATTTCTAACCATTCCTTTGCCAGTAAAACTGTTCAGCCATTCTAGCTCTGTTTCCCGATTACCTACACTACAGTATACAAGTGTACAGTACATATATGCAGAGCTAGTTTCACTCTAGTCTGCATCAGTGAACCGTTGAATCTCCTGGTCGAATTAAACAGTTCCACAATAAATTTACATCAGCATCACTGCTCCTGAAGCATCTTGGAGGATTGTACTTTTACATTGGAGCAAACCAAGGACCCATGAAGCATTCAATCTGTGTGCCATCAAAATGCATCACGCTGCTGTCTCGGCCCAGTAACCAACCACAGTAGCAGACTGTTTAGGAAGGTGTTAGCAGCCTTCCCAAACACTACAAGGTCAATACTTACGGAGTGGGAGGCCGAATTTAAACGCACTCCCACATCACCGTTTGGAACGACGACAAAAACAAGACCGCAGAGGTGAAGTGTTCAGTGTCATTTATTTTCAAGACAGTCTTAATTTATTTGACAAAACGATTTTTCCTCAGACACTGTGATGGTATTGTCTGCCGATTACACAAAATGGGCCAACTTCTTTTGACAATGCAATTTTATGAGAACTTTTAGACTATTCAAAACTAAATATGGAACATTTCCAACGTACGATTCTTAAAATTGCTAAAAACTGGACTGCTTTGGTGAAGTTTCATTATTTGGATGTGCCAATATTCACGAGTAATAATAAAATAATGTGTATGAAATATTAAGTAATGTTTTTTCTCATTTTTAAACCCTCATTAAAGTTGTTACAATCATGTTCATCTGAATACACCATACTCCTGCTCATACACATCATATCTCATTTATAATTTATTGGGTTTTGAGCACCCATTATTTTTAAAGAGTGCTACATGAGCAACTTGCCAATCTATCCCCATTAATCAGAGCAGGGACAGAAAGCATGAGTATCTTGTCATGCATTATTGTCTGCTGTAGTCTATTTAAAAAATGTCTCTCGTAGTGTGTCACCCAAATTCACAAACAACTTGTCGAGTTCAGTCGTCACTGTCACAGTGACAATGCACTCGTTATGACACCAGGGCAAAATACTTTCTATGACCAAATCGTTGCATGGTTCTAATGTGAGGCAACGCCATATGTCGGAATGGCCAGATGGGCGCATCACAACCCCAAACATGCAACTTTAGACTTGCACAGGCATCAAAAGAAGCATCTCAATTTATTTTATGCCGACTGCATGGAAGCCAGGCTACTCATTATCTTTCACACACTTTTAACTGATGTAAAAAAAATCTTATATTTGAATCTCCTGGGCTTACTTAGCAATAGAAATTGTCTACTGCCTCTATCATACAGTGAAGGGATTTAGAAAATGGTTTGGGTGTACAGCGTTATTGTTGGCAGAACACACTCTCACACATCATTTCCTGCCAGTTTTTTTTTTTTTTTTTTTTTGTCATGGAACAAGCTTCCATGCAGGGGAACAAGAGGATGCTCGCTACCATTCTTCCGTGTTGGCTACCGGTCTAAAAAAATGCATGAAAAAAAGAAATGGGGAAGTGCACAAGAAATGAAAATTGCTGGTTTGGCTGTGTAGGTTTGTCGTCGGGAAAATAACTCTCTGTCTGGTAGAGTGGATCTGTTTCTGGGAAACGTGATAAAAACACCACATTTCACAGCATGCTACACCTCCGTAATGTGCCTTTTCCAAATCATTGCTTTTTCTTGAGCATCACTTCTGCTCTTGCTCTTATCATTGACTTCTTCCTCTGCAGTCATTTTTAGATGGCTTTTTCAACAATGAAGGGGATTTTTTGTTTCTTTTGTTCTGCATGTTTTGAAGACTTTTTTTCATCATAGATTGTTCAGACACATTTTGCCTTTTCAAATGTAACTGTTCCTTTCATCCTAACACCTTTACCATTGGGGAATTATTGAAAGTATGTTTATAGGTAGGGAGGTAGGTAAGGTAAGGTAAGGTAAGGTAAGGTAAGGTAAGGTAAGATAGGTAAGGTAGTTAGGTAAGTAAGGTAAGGTAATGTAAATAAGGTAAGGTAAGGTAGGTAAGTAGGTAGGTAGGCAGGTAGGTGGCTAGGTTGGTCAGTGGGTTGGGTTTTTGGGTTGGGTGAGTAGGTGACTGGGTAGTAGGTGCGTAGGTGTTGGTTTTTGAGATTTGGTAGGTAGGTAATGTAGGGTAGATGGGTTGGTGGCTAGGTTTGTGGGTTGGGTTGGGTTTTGGGGATGGGTGGGTTGGTGGGTATAGATAGGTAGGTAATGTAAGATACATTGGTAGATTGGGTAGGTAGGTCGGTATTTGACAAAACGATTTTTCCTCAGACACTGTGATGGTATTGTCTGCCGATTACACAAAATGGGCCAACTTCTTTTGACAATGCAATTTTATGAGAACTTTTAGACTATTCAAAACTAAATATGGAACATTTCCAACGTACGATTCTTAAAATTGCTAAAAACTGGACTGCTTTGGTGAAGTTTCATTATTTGGATGTGCCAATATTCACGAGTAATAATAAAATAATGTGTATGAAATATTAAGTAATGTTTTTTCTCATTTTTAAACCCTCATTAAAGTTGTTACAATCATGTTCATCTGAATACACCATACTCCTGCTCATACACATCATATCTCATTTATAATTTATTGGGTTTTGAGCACCCATTATTTTTAAAGAGTGCTACATGAGCAACTTGCCAATCTATCCCCATTAATCAGAGCAGGGACAGAAAGCATGAGTATCTTGTCATGCATTATTGTCTGCTGTAGTCTATTTAAAAAATGTCTCTCGTAGTGTGTCACCCAAATTCACAAACAACTTGTCGAGTTCAGTCGTCACTGTCACAGTGACAATGCACTCGTTATGACACCAGGGCAAAATACTTTCTATGACCAAATCGTTGCATGGTTCTAATGTGAGGCAACGCCATATGTCGGAATGGCCAGATGGGCGCATCACAACCCCAAACATGCAACTTTAGACTTGCACAGGCATCAAAAGAAGCATCTCAATTTATTTTATGCCGACTGCATGGAAGCCAGGCTACTCATTATCTTTCACACACTTTTAACTGATGTAAAAAAAATCTTATATTTGAATCTCCTGGGCTTACTTAGCAATAGAAATTGTCTACTGCCTCTATCATACAGTGAAGGGATTTAGAAAATGGTTTGGGTGTACAGCGTTATTGTTGGCAGAACACACTCTCACACATCATTTCCTGCCAGTTTTTTTTTTTTTTTTTTTTTGTCATGGAACAAGCTTCCATGCAGGGGAACAAGAGGATGCTCGCTACCATTCTTCCGTGTTGGCTACCGGTCTAAAAAAATGCATGAAAAAAAGAAATGGGGAAGTGCACAAGAAATGAAAATTGCTGGTTTGGCTGTGTAGGTTTGTCGTCGGGAAAATAACTCTCTGTCTGGTAGAGTGGATCTGTTTCTGGGAAACGTGATAAAAACACCACATTTCACAGCATGCTACACCTCCGTAATGTGCCTTTTCCAAATCATTGCTTTTTCTTGAGCATCACTTCTGCTCTTGCTCTTATCATTGACTTCTTCCTCTGCAGTCATTTTTAGATGGCTTTTTCAACAATGAAGGGGATTTTTTGTTTCTTTTGTTCTGCATGTTTTGAAGACTTTTTTTCATCATAGATTGTTCAGACACATTTTGCCTTTTCAAATGTAACTGTTCCTTTCATCCTAACACCTTTACCATTGGGGAATTATTGAAAGTATGTTTATAGGTAGGGAGGTAGGTAAGGTAAGGTAAGGTAAGGTAAGGTAAGGTAAGGTAAGATAGGTAAGGTAGTTAGGTAAGTAAGGTAAGGTAATGTAAATAAGGTAAGGTAAGGTAGGTAAGTAGGTAGGTAGGCAGGTAGGTGGCTAGGTTGGTCAGTGGGTTGGGTTTTTGGGTTGGGTGAGTAGGTGACTGGGTAGTAGGTGCGTAGGTGTTGGTTTTTGAGATTTGGTAGGTAGGTAATGTAGGGTAGATGGGTTGGTGGCTAGGTTTGTGGGTTGGGTTGGGTTTTGGGGATGGGTGGGTTGGTGGGTATAGATAGGTAGGTAATGTAAGATACATTGGTAGATTGGGTAGGTAGGTCGGTACATAGGTGGATAGATAGATAGATAGATAGATAGATAGATAGATAGATAGATAGATAGATAGATAGATAGATAGATAGATAGATAGATAGATAGATAGATAGATAGATAGATAGATAGATAGATAGATAGATAGATAGGTTGTGGGTAGATTGAGTTTTTGGGATTTGATAGGTAGGTAGGTAGGTAATGTAAGGTAGGTTGGTAGGTACGTAGGTAGGTAATAATAATATTAATAATACATTTAATTTACAGGCACCTTTCAAAGCACCCAAGGACACTTCACAATTAAAAGAACAATAAAAACGGGAACAATAAAACCATAAATAAAATGATAAATAATAAAAGAGCACATTAAACTAAACTGTGAATGCAATTTTAAACAGATGGGTTGTGAGGTGGGATTTGAAGGTGGGAAGAGAGTCAATATTTTGGATGTTGGGTGGAAGTGAGTTCCAGAGTTTGGGAGCATAGCAGCTGAAAGCTCTGCACCCCATCGTGGTGAGACGGGCAGAGGGAACACTGAGGTGGAGGGTGGATGAGGACCTGAGGGACCAGAAGGGAACGGAAATTTGTAAAAGGTCAGACAGATAAGGGGGGCAAGTAGGTAGGCAGGTTGTGGGTGGGTTGGTTTTTGGGATGGGTGGGTGGTTTGGTCGGTAGGCAGGTAGGTAATGTAAGGTAGGTAGGTGATGTAAGGTACGTCGGTAGGTAAGTAAGGTAGGTAAGGTAGGGGGGTAATCAAATACTTTTCCAGTACCGTATTCCAAATCTCATATATTGCATTCATCCCCAGAGGGAAGATTTAAATTAGCGGACAGTGATCTTTTGACCGAATAGCTATTGTTTCTTTGAGAGTGCCAGCGGTGGGTTCAAGATGTGAGTTGACGATCGCACCCGGCCAAAATATGAAATTGAAGGATTATGGTAAATCCTAGCAGAGTTTGGAAATTTGTAGCCTGATGTGAGGGACTTTAAAGAGTTTTTTTTATAATAACATCCATTCAAGGTATGGGTCTACGTTTTTATCTTCTCAAGTTTAGACTTTGAGTCATGCGCGAAAATATCAAAAGATAACCCTATTCCTCACTTCTTAAACCTTTTGTTTGCTTTGGATGAGAAGAACCCCAAGTCTAAAGTCGTTTTTTAATTGTGATATGAAGTTTGCTTGCAGCATTCTGGAGTCTCAAAATTTAATCCTTTGAAAACGTGTATGTTAGCGTGTCTAACTTGCAGTTGGTTGGCAACCGGCTCAGGATGTACCCTGCCTGTCAACTTAAGTGGCTTGAATGTGCTCCAGGTCTTTTTTGAAAATGAAAGGAAGTTGACCCTGTTATATATGGACAGTGGGTGAATCAATTGTCAAATCCAATTGCATTTGATCATGAAAATGAATTCCAAGTTTATCTTATTTATAACATCTATGTGGATCTTTAAGTTTCTAATATAATGATTTTATCTGCACATATTTCTAGGTTTGATGAAAGATCAGCGAATTTAATTAAAAAGTCAGACAAGGCTAGCATGATGGTTAAGATAAACCAGGCATGTAATACTGAAAATGATAACGTTAAACTTAATGTGCTTCCTCTTATCTGATCTAAGGGTGGAAAAATTGTCAGAAATTCATTACGATTCAGCACAATGCCCACCACTGATCATAGCATCGTCAGGTACCTTTCGTTCATATTTAATCATACATTTGTTAACAAATAAAATTATCAAAGTGCACACAGTTAGAGAGACTTAGTGAGGCAGCAGGAAGATTTTGATTCATCTCACTTGTTCTGAGACCTCCTTTGCAGAAGTGCTGCATTATTGATTCAACTCTGAATTCACAACGTTTCCCTGTTTCCAAGACTGACTTTTCAAAAGCATGTCTACGGAACAGAGGGCTGACCTTATAAAGGCACAGATGCACAGTTTCAAATTTTGGGATCGTAATTAGATCGTGTGTGCGTGTGTGCGCATGTGCGCATGTGTTTTGTGCGCCTTGATAATTGGTTTTGAAACAATGATTATGGTATTCTTTTTTACGTAGTACGTTGCCTTTCGTGGGTTAAAGAAAAAGCATTGGTTGAGGAAATGGATAGATAGAAAGATGGATAAATCGATATTTATTGCACACGAATGACAACGGGCTGCTTCATCTCCAATCAAAGGCGTCTTTCCATGAAACAATGATCTCAGTTTCTTTTTGACATCGATGTGAATGCCAGCGTCCCATTTTGGTCATACTGAATTATAAATTTTTTGACCAAGAAAGTCCTCATCAACAGACGAACACATTCACAGTCTTACTTAGGCAGCAGGGAGACTTTGATTTGTCTCCCTTGTTCTCAGAGCTTCTTCACCAAAGCACTGCATTATTGATCGAACCCCGAGTTCCCATTTCCCTATTCCGAGACCGACTTTTTGCAACAGTTTCCTAGGACCTGGGAAGGCTGACCATGTGAAGGCACGTTAGCTGAAATTTCAAGATATGAATCACATTTTTTCTGGTTTCAAACCTCACCATATGTTTTCTTCATGACCTTGAATTATTTTATCACCCATGATAACTTGTTCAGTCTTTTTTCTGACCAGCCTTTCTTTTTGTGCAAGGGCAAAGGAAAAAAATGTAGGCTTGAATGAATTCGATGGAAATAATGTAACATCAACGCCTGTGCCTGTCACTGATGAATGTAATTGGGGTAAAGACAGCATCACTGTCTGACTCATAATCAGCGTACATAATATTTTTGGCATGATTATGGTGATGCATTTTATTGAGATTAGATTTGGGTTTTGCGAACATTCTGATTTAAGACTGAGAATCAAATTAGTTTAATTAAAAATTTAGAATGCAAAACTTTCTGTCCGGGGGTATTTAGCAAAAATGTTACATTTTCCTCGTGGCTAGTTTTGAAATAACAACAAGGCTGTCAATAAAACATTATTTCTATCAATCTCATGAACAAGGATTCACAACCAATATGTCCTCAGAGAGGTTTTGATCAACATATGCTGCCATTCCTGGAACATTTTTTTTCAGGGATGCCCTTGCTCATTTCAGCAAGACATCGACAAACACATTGCTTCAAATTACAACAGCATGGCTTTTTAGTAAAATCAGGTACCGGCCTGAAGTCCAGACTTGTCTCCTCTTTCAAATGTACCACACACCGTAACTACAAGTTATAAATCAAGCCAGAATGAAAAATAATTGAAAAAAAACCAACAAATCTTCAACATGTGTCCTCAATTCCCAAATGCTGATTCATTGTTGAATGCAAACACTATGATAAACATGCCAGCTTTTGGGGAACATTTCATGGCATCAAATTAAAAATGAGTGAAAATTTACAGAAAAGTTCTATTGGAAATGATTACAAAATATTGAATGTGTTTTGTTTGTTTTGAGGTTTTACAAAATGTCCCAATTTTATTGGAATTGGGGTCTGTATAACTTTGGTCATCTATCTATGCCAGTGACATTGTGGCAGGAAGAACAAATAAATAGGCTGCAATTTGTTGGCTAAAGGTCAACAAATTGCACACAGTCCTGTTTCCTTCCATACAAAACAATTCTGGACTTTCTGCTAGTACATCACCTCTGTTTTCAACTATATAGGCTCAGATTTTACATTACATTTGTGAGCACATCGAGACAAATGACGCTTATTTTGTTATTCATACTTTTTGTAAAATTTTCGTTTGATGTTTGTCAGTAGTATGCAATGCAAAACGGTTCCCTTGGCCCAATAAATTATTAACATAGATTTCGAGAACATAAATGAATTCTGCACGAACTAATTGATTCATAATTACTGCCTGTTACTGTGTTTTGACATTGTGTGAGCTCTTGTTAGAGATTCAGATCAGATTGCTCACAGTTGCATGTTATCCGGCATGATCCTCATATCATCATGTTTATCCTTTGTTTGAAAACAGCTCATGAGTTGGCAAATATTAGCAAGATTATCTGATTTGAGCAATGCAGACAAGTGTTGCTTTACAGCACAGAATTAGCAACAGCACAATAGTTTGATGTGTGGCTGCAAACAGACGTGCTTGTCGTTCCGTGAGCCTGGCTTTTGCAGTCAAATTACAGAATGTCATGGTGGTGTTTGAGTACATTATTATCCTTTGTCACAAGATTAATTTTAAACAAACACACTGAATGAAAATCGATCTCAAGAGCCTCTGAGTTGATTTGTGATCTCCTTTCACCATGGGGCAGATGCATGTTCCACCTGTGTTTGTTTTTTTGATCTCATCAGAGAGAGGCCAATGTATACGTGGCTATGCTGCATCAGGTCGTCCATAATTTTATGGATGAGCACTTTGTTTTAATTGTCCTCGGACCATCACGTACAACCTCCAATTTGTCTTTTTGCCACTTCACCAGATGCAAGGCTTAGCGTGCGGAGGGAGAATTGTCCTGCATAATAATGATTCACTTGGAATTTTTGGAGTGCAATTGGAGTGATCAGGGGAATTCTTCTTTTTTTTAATAAATTGACCCAATTTAGAATTAAGATTAGATTTCACTAGTATACATACATAATTTGTATTTTTACATATATGTCCATAATTATTTAAATGGTTAGTTTATTAATACTGGTTATGTGGTATTACGACTTTAAACCAGCTGTTGGATTATTACATAAAATAGCTACACTCGCACCGTGTCTATATAATCACATTTATATGACCTTTTATTAAGACCAGTAGTCTCTGAATGTTCCCATAAATTGCAACTTTGCAGACACTCCAGCTAGTAAAGAGGCACTGATATTGATATCGTCCTTCACCGAGTCTACAGCTTGTTCCGTAAATGCTACATCCCTCAGGGTACAATATTCACCGTCAATCGCTCTCAAATGCATGCCATTCACTTCCATTTCATGTGGTGGGAAATGATTGGTCATTTCCTAACAAAAACCTATCACCAACGTGCATATTTTGGATGAACAAATAAAGAAAAGTTACAGTAATTTTTAAATTCAACAATATGTTGATTACGGTATTTTCCACACTCCAGTATAAGGCACTTTGGAGTATGTAAGGTCCACCTTAAATCTATAGCCTGTTTTAAAATGTTTCATTTATAGAGTGCAGCACATGACAAGGTGCATAGAATGCAAATTACAATATTGGGTGCAGTTGCGTAATGCATCCAACGCTCAAGGGAATACAATACAGAACTATACCTGTCAACTTTGGTGAATAGCTGCCCTTATAAATTACAATTCCTGTATAAAAGTTGTTGTACTGCGTACATTATTACAAATGATAAAATAACACTATCAAGCGGAAATACACATACAGTAAAGTCTCGTTATATCGATATTCAAGGGAGGCCGAAAAAATATCGATATAACCGGGACTATCGATATATCCGACCCTGTTTGCATGTAATTTTCTCCGTGCGTGCATAGAAATAGTATCGATATAACCGGGACTATCGATATATCCGATATCGATATAACGAGACTTTACTGTATCTTACGTTATGCTTTTATCAATCCGACCATATGCAACGATAAAAAAATATACGGTTGAAGATTACTTTTGCTGGTTTGCCGTGACAATAGTAGCGGTCAGCGGCAGCATTGTTTTTGGCGACAAGCAGTTGAGACGAACTGGGGTGATATATATATATATATATATATATATATATATATATATATATATATATATATATATATATATATATATATATATATGTTGTTTCCCCTTTTTTACTGTCTAGTGTTATCTAATTAGTTCCCTTATTCATTCGAGTCCAGATTACTTTTTGTGTCATTATTTACTTCACGTTTTGTCGAGTGGAACTTAGCTTCATAGTGCTTTTCTATTGCGCAGTTAATCACAAGACGAAACCCATGCGACTTCACCCATCCCTTCTGCCATACTGTGTTGCAGAAATAAAAGAAATAAAAAGACACATCCACGCGTCTCGTCTTCATTAATACGGCAGCATCGTGGGGATGAAGACAGTCACTGTTGTGACACCCGTCACATTGGTGCCGTGACCCGGATTCACAAGTGACTCTCCACTTCGGACCGGGACCGCGATGCTGCACAATGAAGACGCTGTGCAGTCCCATCACTCGGTGGACGGTGTGTCGACCCCCGTTTTGGAAATACATGTAGAGTGTTAATTGTCTACCTGCTGTTTTGCAATTGGTGTACTTTTTTTTCATGTACGTGTTTTTGTGTGTTAAGTCTAAGAATGAGCTCCTTAGAAGTAACAAGTAGCACACCGTTGAATGAGTGTGTTGGTAGAGGTAGAGGCTTCCCAACCGTGTAACAGTTGTATAGTGCAATCCAGAGTGGTGTAGGTTGTACAGAGGGGAATGGGCAGGTTCAAGCTGAGGCCACTTATGTTAGTGGGGACAGAGTTCCTTCCCAGACCCAGTGCAGTGCATCTACGACGAGCGCACAGACAACTGATACACCAGCAACAGATCCCTTTCTCCAGTCTGTCACAGTTATGTAGTGCTATGCAGGGTGATGTAGTTTGTACAGAGGGGAATGGGCAGGTGCGAGCTGAGGCCACTTATGTTAGTGGGGACAGAGTTCCTTCCCAGACCCAGTACAGTGCATCTCCGACGAGCGCACAGACCCTGACACACCGGAGACAGATCCCTTACTCCAATCACCTGACGTAGTTGGTCAGATGAGTGACATAATTAGACAGCATTTTTGTACATCCTTGCCCGATAACCTTGTCTATTGTGCCTGTTGGTCTTTCTGTTGTCTTCCGTGTGTATGTTGCCTCACTTCTGCATAATTTAAGGGGGGTGTATGTAACGGAGTTGTACACTTAGGTTATTAAATTATGAAGGAAGTGACGCAACGGCGCACAGTGTGGCACTATGTCCCGCCCATAGTTTCCAGAACAATCTCGAGGAGATTCAGGGTGAGTCGCAATTTTCTGTTGGTCTTGATTAACGCGCATTTTCATGACAATTTCCCCTTTTTTACTGTCTAGTGTTATCTAATTAGTTCCCTTATTCATTCGAGTCCAGATTACTTTTTGTGTCATTATTTACTTCACGTTTTGTCGAGTGGAACTTAGCTTCATAGTGCTTTTCTATTGCGCAGTTAATCACAAGACGAAACCCATGCGACTTCACCCATCCCTTCTGCCATACTGTGTTGCAGAAATAAAAGAAATAAAAAGACACATCCACGCGTCTCGTCTTCATTAATACAGCAGCATCGTGGAGATGAAGACAGTCACTGTTGTGACACCCGTCACATATATATATATATATATATATATATATATATATATATATATGTGTGTGTGTGTGGGGCACACAAAGTTGTCTGCGATGATAAGGTCATGGCTCACCGTTGGGGACATCATGGTACAAAACTTTTAATTTGGTAATGATAGCAATTTTAATTTACAGATTATTTTACCATACCTGCTTCTATCCAGCGCTGAATTAATCTGGTATTTTTATAATTCATCTCTCTTGCTAGTACAGTGTGGTGGCCAACAGTGAATTAACAAAGGTGTATAAAAAATGGCCTAGCTTTTTGTTTTTGTTTTGTTTTTAAGTTTCTGCTGAGTAGTTGAATTTAATGCTCATTTGAGCGCAGCAGGCTTTCACACATGACATGTATCCCACATTAACTAAGTTTTGTGGTTTCCATTTGTCTGGGGGTCCTGTAGAGGAAATAAAAGTAATTTTAGAGGAGAAGGGGGGAGAAATGACATTGTAAAGACACATTTAGCGTTTTTGGTTTGTGATCCGTTCTGAATCAAATTTGAAAATTCTAATTTGGCAGCCTGTTTGCCTCTCTTGTTGAGTCACCACTGATGCATACGCCACCTCATTTCACACATTTGTCTCAGTTCAGTGTTCATACCCCTGGGGAATATCTGTTGTGTGCTTAATTCAGCCAAGTAATGACACTTTCCCAAAGTCATTTCTTGTACTTTCCTTCAACGCAAACTGTACAACTTGGCATATAAAACACACTCCTCAAAACGTTCCCGAAAATTACTAGAATTCGTCAAGCAGCGCATTGACCCAGCCAATGATGAGCAACTGCAGGGATGCAAATGTATTGTATTCTATTGTATAGACAGATTGCCCTTTCCCCTATAAAGTGAGGACCTTTAGACGGGAACCATGAACGACGCGCTGTTTAGCAAAGGGGATCTTTCTTGACGTACACAAATCCCATTTACACAAGGAGCAAACAAAGCAGGAGCAGATGAGATGAGAAAGAACAGATAAACGACGAGCACTATTATCCCTGCAGCCAGAAGGGCCAAATATACCAGGCATGCACATATTGAACTCAATTAGTTCCCAATTTGATTTGTCTGGTAGACTTATATTTCCTCTTCGATATATGTAATGTTCCGCTGCTTTCAGTGCTTTGACATCTTCCAATTGCTACAGTCATAGTCATAGGTCGGGTCATATGACTCAAGTCAACACAAGTCACTGATTGTTTCCAATTATTTTTCTTTATATAATTTGCCTTGTGCACTATGAGACGATGGCTGTCATGGTGGGGAAGCCAGATAGGAATACAGGTGGATCATCTTTTTGATGACATATTGAAAACTACATTTGCAACATACAAGGTTTTCAACTTAAGTTAAGAGAGACAAAACAGAATAATTAATTTGTGAGGAACAGGTAAACTGTCTATTTTAATTGTGACGCTAAAATAGCCAAATTAGCTTGACAGTTTAACTCACACCAATATGCACGCCATTTCAGGTTGAAAGAGGCACTTTCCATTATCTGAACCGATTAGCATCACGAAGGTCATGGGTGTGCTGGAGCCTATCCCAGCTGTCTTTGGGCAGCAGGTGGGTTGCCCCATAAACCAGTTCCCAGCTCATCATAGGGCACACATTAAATAAATAACCCTTCAAGCTCACAATCATTCCTAAGGAAAATTTAGACTGATCAATTATCCTACCTTGCAAGTTTTTTGAGATATTGGGCCAGAGTACCTGAATAAATCCCATCTGAAGAAAGCCCATGCTGGTCAGGAAAAACATGTAAACTCCACACAAGGTTGACGCCCAATTTGAACATCGGACCTCTTTCGAAAACTAAACTCAAAAGTTGTGGTTAGCAAATTGCCTTGGCAAGCATTCCATCTTCTCATGTGGCCGCTTTGCAAATTAATTGCCCAGCTCTCCTTTAAAAATATGCATGCAGAATTTCCCACAATGATTGATTAGGGCAGTGACGTGCGGTGATGTTCATGGCTGGTGAGGCACTGACATCATCATAGTCAGATTTACAAACAAATGAACACTACAGAGTAGCTTATTCACCATTTGATTGGCAACAGTTAACATGTTTTTTTAAATGTCATGTCAGCATTCTTTATATACTGTATACAAACTGTTACATAGAAAAAAAGAATTAAAAAAACATTCTTATCGTGTTACCTTTACTTATAAATGAAGTCCAAGTCTCTCTGTCTCAATGGAGATCACTGCCAGTGAAGAAAGTCGTCCTTGATCAGCCCTGTTCCGACTGTATGTTTTCAGTCTTTTGTGCTGAGAATGACCGCTCCACTGATGCTGTAGTTGCTGGAACAGTGAGCACGAGCTGGAGCAACTTTGTCGCTTCAGGAATAGTTCAATCAATCAATCAATGAGATCCTTCTTGGCCAAAAAGCTGAGAAGCTGTCCAGGAGATTTATATTCATCTCTCACCGTTTGTGAGCTATACAGTCCGGTGTTGGTCTTCCTTTAATGATTATCTCCTGCTTCGATTGAAAGTCCAGTTTAGAAAATTCTTTCAATCTAGATACATAATCCTCCATTCTGAAAATAAGGCCAATAAGGCCAACACGAAAAAATGACTGAATTGCTGCACTTTACCTGCTAACTGTTTACTGTAGCTTGCTGTCACTAATTCTATTATTCTGCAGCCGAGGAGTCGCAAGAAGAATCTGTAATCACCAGCGCCCCCTGTCATGAGGCAGGAGAACTGTGTGCCTAAAATAAAATAAACACTGTACTACAGTGTTTATAATGTACAGTGACTGTACATTATATACACCAGCTAAACTGTAGAAATTTAGTTCATATACTAAAAGCTTTTGAACACTTTAATAGCGATATGCAGAGGGACAGCAATGCGGTCTCACTGCAGAGCAAACCAGCACAGTTAGCATAGTCATTGCGCAATCCATGGTGAGGCTCAGCCGGCTGCTGCCTCACCGCTCGTCTCTACTTAGTACTTCAACGGTAAATGTGAAAATTCAACGATTTAGAAAACAAACAAATAAATGGAAAAGAACTTTAAAGTACTAATCACTAAATAAATATAACTGTTTTTTTTTCATTTGATATTTCCATGATCAGAATCAGAATCAGAATCATCTTTATTGCCAAGTATGTAGAACACAGAAGGAATTTGTTTCCGGTCGAACACGCTGCACTAGTATCGTCAAAAAAATATTTGCAAAGAGGCACTATACAATTCCATTTGGGCTACTGTTCAAAGAGTTAATGGCTTGGGGGAAGAAGCTGTTTAAATAAATGTCTGCTGGATTTGGTGCGCATGGATCGGTAGCGCCTGCCTGAGGGGAGTAGCTGGAAAAGGTGGTGGGCAGGGTGCGGAGGGTCCAGTATGATTTTCCGCACCCTAGTTTGGAGTCTTGCAGTGTGCAAGTCCTCGAGAGTGAGTAGGGCGGTGCCAATAATTTTTTCCGCCGTCCTAACTGTCCGTTGAATGATGACAGGTGAGGCACTGCCTCACCTGCCTCCCATGACTGCATGTCACTGGATTAGGGGAATTGTAGTGTTTGAGATGTTTATTGAATTGAAGCTCATCAGTCAAGCATCCCAATGCAGGTTGAACAATGTCACATTTGCATGTAATTTGGCCAAAGTCAAACAGGAGCACTGATAAGGCTGGCTGGCGAATGATTAAACTGAGTGTTGGGTATTTCTCTCGCTGACTATCCTCATTGCAAGGACAAAGCACATACATTCAGAGACTGATTATTATGTGGCACGGTACATCTTTGCTGCATCCAATATGCTCTGTCGATATTGACTTTTATTTAACATTAACAAATGACATTCGTATGTTATTTCTTTGGAACTACACTTACATTACACTGTTACCTTTTCTCTAAGATTGTCATATTTACTCACATGATAGCATCACACTGTTTTTGCAGCTACAAAGCCTGCTATTTGGCTGTCTAAGGACAGCAAATTGTTGAAACCATTTTAGTGCTTTACTATGTTTAAATGATTGGCTCTCAAAATGTGGGGGGAAAATACATGCCATTGCGCCAAGACAACCATGAAGGGTTATTATTATTAGGTTGTTACGGATTTTGTTTACGTAAAATTCCAATTCTTTCATTCAACTGTTGAAGTGGGAAGGGAATTCAATTAGCGTGGGAATTTTGTCTTGTTCTCCTTGAGAGTACGTGTACACTTCTGGATAGATCACTGGTTCATCTTAGCACCGAAGATCTTGGGCAGATCCAGATATCCCTGACCACTTGGTGAAAAGAACCCTTTGAACCTCTCCTCTTTCATCTAGATTCTAGAAGGTGCTTAACAATGAATGACTCTGTGTTTTTGTATTGTCATATTATTTGTTATTTAGTTTTTTGTTTGTTCTTTTGACTTTAAGATGGCGCCGCGAGAGTCGCTGCCTTTCCAGCAGCTCCTGTATTTCGTTTTTCTACTTCTTTTCTTCCTTTCCACTGCCGTTCATCACTTTGCTGTTGTGAAATGTAAATGTCTCCACTGCGAGACAAATAAAGGTAATTCATTACTGTATCAGACTTTAATAAACTGTGTTCACCATGGAGTTGTTTTCTCACTATCTTGAACTCCATGTGTGTGCCACCAAAATAATGCTGTCGCATTCCTCGCTGCTTATGCGAGCAGATACTTCACAAGCCAAATAATTTCAATCAGAGTGATGGTAAGGTTTTCAAAACATTGAATATTGAGGGGCATATCTAATATATATAATTTCAGAGACAGAGAGGACGGTCTCACCTATTTACGTCAGACGGTATGCATCATTTTATCTCCATCAGATGTTGTTTTCTGGCGGTGTATGTGGGGTTATACAACACTGTAGTAAGGTCATGAGTATTTGGGCTATGACAGAATTTTACAGAGACACTGCAGTGCAATACCCATTTGATTTTATCTGTGTCACAGTGTAAATTCCTGCGCCTGGTTAACTCCGACATAGAGTGCAAAGGTAATGCAGAATGCTAAAATTGTCGTCCAACTCCCGGAAACTTAGAGGAGACAAGTGAAAGCTCCATCATGACTGTCTTAGACTCAGGTAGTTGAAGGGTCAGTGGGGAGAATTGTTTTAAAGGCTCCGCTTCCCATCGCTGAGTCCGAAAATTCTACAAAGGTTCTCTGATTTTTGAAGCTGAGATCATTAAGGTGATTTAGAAGCTCTTTGGTCACAATGCCCATCGAATAGGTGAACTCTGTCAGTAGATCTTCAAGGCTTCGTATGCTTTTTTTGACTGAACATACAGCATCACATGGGTATCAGTTAAGCAGATAGGTGTGGTGTTCCCACTTTTTTAAAACCCGTCTAAA
This sequence comes from Hippocampus bargibanti, assembly GCF_051943395.1. Classification (NCBI taxonomy): domain Eukaryota; kingdom Metazoa; phylum Chordata; class Actinopteri; order Syngnathiformes; family Syngnathidae; genus Hippocampus; species Hippocampus bargibanti. Next base: position 14,541,217 of record NC_142742.1, on the reverse strand, counting down.
ACTCACTTGTACTCTTTGGCATTTGACTCAGCATGATTCTGACTTCATCTTAGTTTTACACACTTGTGTTTTGTATTATCTTTGTCACTGCTTTATTTCCTGTATATGATAGCTGTCCATGTGAAGCGCTTTGTTACAGCTTCTGTTGTTGTTAAAGCGGTATATAAATCAATATGTATTGTATTGCATTGTATTGTATTGTATTGTATTGTATTCCTGGCCTGTTCGTCGTCCTTGGCCTCCCTGATAAAGTCTAACTCTAAAACCCCGATGGACAAAAGAGTCTATCTTCAAAACATTGCAATTGGAGTCACAGATTCAACTTATTCTGGTTGATAGTCAAACCACGAACACTTTCCCAAGCTGTTTTTCAGTGTTATGGGGACTTCATTATTTATAAAGGAAAAACAAACATTCAAATAAACTGCTCTCTGAAATGAAAGCCGCAATAACAAATGGCTCCTTGCTACTCCTGATATGTTACAGTGGTGCTCATAAATGTATCTATATCAGCGCCCTCAGGAATAAGGTTGCAATTCTCACTTATCGTCGCAAGGGGTGAGTCGTTACCAAAATGACATCACAAACTGTAGTCGCTATAATTAATTTTGAATTTAAATGAATGTAATTATAGACTTCAACTAGATAGATAGATTGATCCCCCGCCCCTTGGACAAGAGATGAGTTAAATGGTTCTGAACTGATCTGTTCTTTTCCTAGTTCAGTTGAACTCTGCCACAAGGTTGATGGCCAGAGGTAGAACGATTGCATTTTGTCACTTGGACATGAATCTTCGGCGAAGAACTAGTGATGCAGACAGCCATCAGGTCGGGGAAGAAATTAACAATGTGACTCTCGATTTGTTCACTGCAAATAGATGACATGTATCACTCAGTGAACAATTCTGCCCTGAGTGATTCTAACCGTTTCCTCCTCGCTGGGACAAACTTTTCAATTTCTCCAATGTAAAATCAAGCCCCATTAAAAATAAACAGACACGCCTCGTCACCACTAAGGCATGTGTGCCCATTATTTTAGCAGAGAACACAAAAAGTAATGAGACCTGGGAGTGTGGTGGTGTATAAGGTTGGCTAAATGTTTTTTGAATATACATGCAGTATATTTAAAGAACATACGTGAATTCAGAATCAGAATCAGAATCATCTTTATTGCCAAGTATGTAGAACACACAAGGAATTTGTTTCCGGTAGAACACACTGCACTATATCGTCATCAAAAAAAACTGCTAAGTGGCACTATACAGTTCCATTTTGGCTACTGTTGAAAGAGTTCAAAGAGTTCAAAGAGTTAATGGCTTGGGGGAAGAAGCTGTTTAAATGTCTGCTGGATTTGGTGCGCATGGATCGGTAGCGCCTGCCTGAGGGGAGTAGCTGGAAAAGGTGGTGGGCAGGGTGCGGAGGGTCCAGTAGGATTTTCCGCGCGCTAGTTTGGATTCTTGCAGTGTGCAAGTCCTCGAGAGTGGGTAGGGCGGTGCCAATGATTTTTTCCGCCGTCCTAACAGTCCGTTGAAGTCGGATTTTGTCCATTTTTGTGGCGGCCCCGAACCAAACGGTGATGGAAGAACACAGGATGGATTCGATGACAGCCGTGTAGAAATGTTGCAGCACCTCCTGTGGCAGGCCATGCTTCTTTAGCAGCCTCAGGAAGTACATTCTCTGTTGGGCCTTTTTCAGGATAGAGTTGGTGTTGACCTCCCACTTCATGTCCTGGGAGACTGTGATTCCCGGGAATTTGAAAGTCTCAACGGTTGACACAAGGCAGTTGGATAGTGTGAGTAATATTGTATGTTTATCATGTGAGTAGCCTGGTAGTCAAGTGATTAGCACCCCGACTTCACAGTGAAAAGGTCGTGAGTTCAAATCTCGCTGCGGCATCACTATGGGAGTTTGCATGTGCTCCCCAGGCCTGCGTGGGTTTCCTCCGTGTCCTTGGGTTTCCTTCCACATTCCAAAAATATGCATGGCAGGCAGTTTGATGAATCCAAATTGTCCCTAGGTGTGAGTGTGAGTGCAGATTTTAGTTTATCTCTGTGTTCCCTGCGATTGGCTGGCAACCAATTCAGGGTGTCCCCCACCAAGTGCCCAAAGACGGCTGGGATAGGCTCCAGCACCCCCCATAAGGTGAATGAATGAATGAATTTTTCAGGTGCGGTTGCTAATTCTTTTGAGTTTTCACCCACTTCATTTTTTAACCACAACAATGACAGGAAACCATATCAGTATTATGCATGTATACACTGCAGGAGGAATGTATTTTTCCCATTGTCTCATAAATTTCCATTGTACCTGGTTGAGCAAGGGGATGTTTAGAGTTTGGCCGGCTGCTCGTTTCTCTTGGCCGTCTTTATAGATCTAGATTGACAGCTTCTGCATCGTGTCTGCCACTGTTATTCACTGAAGGATTCGGGCTGCCAGTAAGAAGCTCTGACAACCAGCTCTGGCAAGCGACCTTGACTCCTGCTTGGACCAATGGCCTACAAGTCAAAGCTTGTTTCCTTGTTAGAACGAGTCGGGCTCTACTCAATCAGTCGCCCAAAAATGCTCTCTAATAGACAACCACAATTCAAAATTGTTGACTTGTACATATGTAAATTTATGTTTAGATATTGTACCACAGTATCGGTTCTCCCTCGAAACAGCCCGGTTTCACTCTGCATGATTATATTTCAAGGCCAGGCGGTGACAATGGCACCATTCCTCAGAACCTCTTTCAACATTGCATAAGAACGCAGACCAAAGACAGCCGTGACATCACTGTCATCTAATTGACCGACAAGTTGAGCCGTTTCTTTCAAGAGCGATTCGATGGAACTTCACTTGCGCACTCCCATTTAGTGGTTTTACGCGAGTGAGGCTGACTGTGCACACCTCTTTATTTTAGTTTTAATGTTTTATATAACACCATCCATATAAAGAGACTGTGCAGATGAGATCGGACAACCTAGGTGGTTTATAAGAATGATCAAATACAGACCAAAAAATAACTAAATAAAATACTGACCAAAATGTTTTAAAAGGCAATGCGTTGAGAATGTAAAACATTATGGATATACCAACATAAAATAAATAAAAATTGTGCATGATACAACATATGACATATGCCCAGTCCGGTGTAGGATAGTGAGCCACATCTTTTAAACTCTTCACACTTTCTTGATGTACACTGAAACCTGTCAGGTAAACAGAACCAAGGTTACAACAGATTGCGGATGTGAACTACAATAAAGAAGATAATGGGGGTATATTGGAAGACAGAAATATAATTTATTCACTTGCAAACATTTTTACCACAAGTGGTATTGTATATTAAATTGGAAAGATAGTTAAGTATTGTTGAAAAACACAATCATATGTCATGTATATACCGAAATTTATTTGTGACATGATCATTTTCAGTTATCTATATCATAGAACCTCATCACATACTCCATCTGTTCATGTGAAAGACCCATATTGGAAGTCCAGAATCCAGATTCCCGTCACAGTTTAGCTCCAGCCATGCTGGGATAACCAGGAGGCAAACGTGTGTGTTGTCTCGCCTCTTTCTTGCTGCACTGCCACTCTGCTGTGCTGCAGTGGATGCTCCAAACAGTGCACTCACTACTCATCGCAGTGGCAGTCGCAGCATCTAACTGACATTTAACCGCCTTTCTAACACAGGTGGCCTTTCCGCCGTCACTTATGAACAATGTCTTAATAAATGAAAGTGCAAGTCATAGGGAAGTCTGAAGACAGGTGGGGAGCTCAGGAAATCTGTAGTTCAGTGTACCTTGTATAATACTATGTGATTTTCAACTGTCCTCCGTGGCAAATCAGGTTGTGCTCTTAGATGCCTCCTGCTTGGAGACACTTTGCCAGGTAAGTTAGTTATCTGGTCTCCTGTATTTTATGCTGCATGTGATGGTTTAATAGCTTTATGCAATGCTTATATTTCGAGATTGTATTGTCGCAGAAGTTACAAGATAAACATCTAGCGAACATCTAGTATTTAAATGTGCCTGTTTGATAACACAACCACACTGTATCTTTGGAAATGAACCCCACAATTAAATCTGTTGGACTGCAGCAACTTCAAATCTTTATGCAGAAATGGGAGTTGCTGTACCCACAGTGCATTTTTTTAACATATTTTCATTTGTAGTGCAAAACAATAATGCATGTTGCTGTTTTAAGTGTCTTGTGTGCACCCCCGCTACATGCTTGCATGCAAAGGAATACGGTGTGAACTTGCAGTAGTGTGCAGAGTTGTATGTAAACTGTCATGTAGGGTGGGTCAGCTTTGCGTCAGATGTATGTGTGTCATATGATGCTCCATGCGTGTGTACTGTGTTGTGTATGTATGTCAGCTGTCTCGTTTTATGACTGGTCGTGACAACACCGAAAGGTTACTTTTAAGAAATTCTTATGGGCACTTCATCAGGTCTTGACTCTCATGAGTTAGTCTGTAGCTTTGTGTTTTTGGATAGTTCTGCTTGTACTCATGGCCCATCACTCAGCAGCCTGTTGGAGGATATGCTTGGGGTCCTCCTTGTCCATTGCTGCACTGCAGACAGTCTCTGTCCCGCCCAGGCAGCGACATGCTACTTTACTTCAATCCAGACAGTGTAGGCTTGGAGAGGCTCTTCATCTATTTGAATGTGCACATTTGAACAGATGGTTGGAGCCGTGTTGCTCCCAGCAGCTGACACTGTGGTGTATTTGGAAGTGCAGGTGGCCTGATCAGTTGGAAGTTATTGTTTGGCATTACCGTTGCTTTGCTTGGATGAGTAAGTCTGGAACAGAACCTTGCTGACAATCAAGACATCCCTTGTTGCTCTAAATGAGCATCAGATCTCCCGCAACTTTGTTGGGATTCACCAAATGGTTCGCCGTCATCCTTCCTTCGGGTCTCCTCCTACTAGCCTGCTGCACTATGCTTCACACTGACTCTGTGTTATGTATCCATGAAGCAATATCCACTATTTAGACTGCAAGATTCCGTAACAAACTTTAAACAAACTTTCAGTCATTGCATAAAGGCACTTAATGTGTTTTGTCAAATGATGCAAGGGCATGCGGTGCTGCCGGATGCACACACGAGTGGTGTGGAAAATATGACATTAGCATTACAAATGGAATGCAACACAATACAGTGGGGCCTTGGTTTACGAACGTATGAAATTTTTGGGTTACGAACGTTAAATTTATGAACATTAAACCTTGGATTAAGCACTATTTTTCACGGCCCACCACGGCTGGCGAAATAATCTTCGGCGGAAGAACACCAAAGCACATGACCGAACAGCGCCCCAGCAGGCCTGCCTTTCCACACCCCCTTTCTCTGAATGCACATGTCGATTGAGAGAGAGCGAGAGAGAGAGAGAGAGAGAGAGAGAGAGAGAGAGAGAGAGAGAGAGAGAGAGAGAGAGAGAGAGAGAGAGACATTGATCGCCTCCAAGGAGTTTTTTACAGATACTTTTGCTGTTATGGGACCGAAAAAGACCCCACCACAGGCTCGTGTTGGGCCAAAGAAGACACAAAATAAAATTAAAGTCGAGGAGAACAAGGAGATCATTGAGAAACACGAATGAGGTGTGCGTTTGTCTGATTTAGCGGCTTAGCGGAAATGCTAAGTCCACCATTGCTACCATCCTTCGCCTAAAAGCTTTATTTACTCGATGCTTTCACGTGACTAAAGCCTTGGCATGATGTTACCCGTCCATCCTTGAAAGCAGCATGGAAGAATTTGTGGCCCGCATGCGTCCTTGAGAGGGACTTTGAAGGATTTGATCCTCATGACTCTGTTGTTTTGGACAACATTGTTTCCATTGGACAGAACATGGAACTCAAAATGGATGCAGATGACATCGAGGAGCTTGTTGCTGACCATAATGAGGTCCTCAACACAGAGGATTTGATTTGCCTTCAAGAGGACAAGCAGAAGCAAGCCATTCGGGACTTGTCATCTGAGGGCGAGGAGGAGGAGATGGCTGCAGCATCAAGTGAGAGCATCAAGGCAATGTTGGCTAAGTGGAATGATATGCAGGTTTTTATTGAACAGTTCCATCCAGAAAAGACTGTGTCTATGAGAATCATCAACATGATGAATGATGATGTGATGCCTCAGTTTCGTAAGACCTTACAAGTCAGAAAGCAACAGGTGTCAATTAAGAGCCATCAACGGCCATCACACATGTAAATGGATAAAGGCATATCCAATCCAATCCAATCCAATCCAAATAAAGTGACTTTATTATACTGTACAGTGTATTTCTTTCATTACAATAAAATTGCACATTTATTATACATAGAATAAGGTATGTTGTGTGTAGTTTTAAGGCTTATTTCGTTGAAAATTATATTTTATGGAGACCTGGGAACGGATTATTCTCATTTTAATGGTTTACTATGGGAAATTAATTTTTGGGATACACACTTTTCGCCTTACACACTCTTTCTGGGAACTAATTAAGTTCGTAAGCCGAGGCCCCACTGTATAAGGTCCAAATATTTAATTAATGGACTGTACGTCAACACAACAATGAATGTACATGTGTGCATGGAATAACAAAGCAGGATGTCTTTATTTTAAACTGTTGTGACCAAAAGAAACAAAATGGTGTTTATACTATGGCATCCAACCAAGAAGCATACAGACATTGGCACTACACTGGACGTATTTTGATGTCCAAGGGCCAAATCCTACTTAATTGTCATATTGCCATGGGCAGACTTTATTGTTTCTCAAGCCCTCACTCACACCAAAAACCTTTGCCATTATCTAAACAGGCACGAAAACTAAGGATTTCCAGGCCTTGAGTGCAGTGTGTATCCACAGATATTTTCAAAACAAATGACTGAAAACAAAACTAATCTCCTCGCCGCACTTGTGCAGTTGCTGGCCTGTTTATCTGTCAAGAGCAGCCACTTATTTCCTCACAATAATCCTTTTCAGCAAAGTACAGGAAACTTTCTCGGCTGTTATACGGTCTGAGCGTCCAGGCCACATGCTATTCGGCAAGTATATGGACTTTCTGGTTTTGGGCAGTGTCACTCCCATCCTAGATGAAGTAATTTTAGGAAGCTGCCTGTTTAAAAATATGAAAGTAACAAACCAAATTGCATTACCTTTCTGTCAACACAGCCCTCAAAAAGGATCCTTAAGTAAGATCACATTTCCCTTGTAGCTATAACCTTTGCGTTTCTTTTGCATAACTCTAACCTGTACACTTTTATTAGAAATCATACAAAACATTTGTTTACATACATTTCCACAACCTTTCCAACACCCATAACTTTGTTGAAGTACTTTTTGAGACTGATTTTTATTTTTTTGGTCACATCCGACACCTTCAAAGAAGTACAGATCACGGCTGAAGAAACCTTTTCATCAATGGACCACTCCTGTACGACTGAGAGCTTACACAGACGTTTTTTTTGTTAATGTTTGACCATTGAGAAAATATTCTTCCAAAATGCTAACTTTCCACCTTTCTAAAAATATGATGTTCAAATGGATGTTTTTTTTTCTGAAACCCCACTGCAGCAGTGTACATAAGAATAATCACTGGACCTTAAATTTCGGCAAGCTGATGCAAAGTATTGGCCAATGTACAGTCGGTGTACTATGCACTATCCTGTGCATCAACTTGGGAGATTCATTTTGTCATCTGCTATGATGCTTTCAAAAACCTGGCAGGATCAGAGTGTAACAAGAGCAGGACAAATACATGTGTTCAACCATAGCGAATGAAGTGTCGCATTCACTTCTTAAACAACATGAATGACTCAGAAGTGTCATCTTGAATTTGACTGTGCCAACAGCTTGCTTACATAATATGTTTGCTTTAACTTTGATTAGCTTAGCCTGTTTGTCATGGTTTATTTCATCATGCCATAATTTCCCTGATTTGTTCTTGGGATTTAGGTAGGTGTTTTTGCACTCCAATGTATGGAGGTAAACATACAAAGATTGAAGACACCGACAGTCGTGGTCACTGAATGCCTGAGGCCTGCGAACAATGAAAACAGCTGTCAAATATCCTGTCATCACTCTGTATCTTGGCATGACGCTCTTTCTGTGAAAGCATACTCGCAACATTGCCATGGGCAGATTGAAATGCTAATTTCCATAATTTTACGTGACAGTGATAGCAAGAAAAGATGCAATTCATCCAAAGAAAATTCATCCATAGAGCTTTAAAAAAAAAAATCTGTCAGTGTTTGAATGTTCGTAGCTTGGTTTGATTTTGAGTTTGCATGGGGACACATCATTTGTAATCGTCAGATTTAAGGGAGGAATTAACCTGGCAAATGTGCATCATTTGCTTCACTGTAGTGAAGTATTTGCTCCATGCAGCAGCAAACATGCAATTATTAACATTAACATATTATAACTCAAATACCCCTAAGGTTGTGCAATTTGGAATGACTAAGGTATTTTAAAAATTAACCAACCCAAGCACCAAACCTCACTTGACATTTTACTGTTTTGTTCAAGGTCACCTTGCTGCTGAATGCTCCTGAAGTTTTTTTTCATAGAGATTACTTCATGTTGTACTTTACTTGTAATTTCTATCTATCTATCTATCTATCTATCTATCTATCTATCTATCTATCTATCTATCTATCTATCTATCTATCTATCTATCTATCTCTCTCTCTCTCTCTCTCTCTCTCTCTCTCTCTCTCTCTCTCTCTCTCTCTCTCTCTCTCTCTCTCTCTCTCTCTCTCTCTCTCTCGGTCCGTCGGCCCTGGGCCCGCCCGCCCGCAATTGGCCCAGAGAAGGCCTCAAGAGATGGTTGACATTGGCAGGCATCAATGACAAGTTACTGTTTGACACATCTTTGGGAATCCCTGCATAGGGACGTTAATAGTTGTTGGTGGCTAGTGGCGAGCATTGGACCTCGAGAGACACGAGATATCGGTCCATATCAATGCAGCCAGACACTGCGGTGTCACTTTGGGATTCAGGTACAGAAAGGGGCGGCCTACAGGCAGACTTGTTGGAATATACCTCCAGTACAGCAAAATATAAACAAAACTTAACGCCCAGGCCAAATAAATAAAAAATAGAACAAGGACAAATGAGAGGAGGATGAAAAGAAAACGCCAAATGTTGAAAATAATAAAAGGGTGTGTCAGCTTCATCATCCCTGAGCGCCCCGAGGGGGTTTGGAAGTGCTCCTCAGTGTGTGTAAAGCGACCATGATTTTGATGAATTTTGATGTGAATGTACTGTATTTTGAATGACAACTGACATTTTTGGAGAGGTAACACTGTGCTGACACCTCTTTGCAAGACATGGGCTGAACACAGATGGTGACCCAGCTTGTTCCCAAAATGAAGTGGTCATTGATCCACAGAAGGATGCGGCAGTGATCAGCCGCTGGTGTCGAATGTGTCACTTTACAGGGTTTGTGACGTATCAGTTGCTCTCATGAGACTGTGTGAAACACAAACGGTTGTCAGCGCACTCTGCCTGTTGGGTTAATGCTTTTGACTTCAATCAGTGTCCAAGTGACTGCACCAACTTCTCCCAATGGAAAACATTCCCAAAACTCAGCTGTACATGCACAAATACACTGCTGGCCATTAAGATGCTGTCCAAATACAAAACCCAACCTATTCTTCACAAAATTTTGTGGCAGGTTATTTTTATTACATTCTGACATTTTGTTGAAATGTGACGTGCGTGTTTGGTGCGTGTTTGCGTGTGTGTGTACGCGCGCGCGCGTGTGTGTGTGTGTGTGTGTGTGTGTGTGTGTGTGTGTGTGTGTGTGTGTGTGTGTGTGCCTCGAATGGGATCACCACCTTATCGTGGTGAGGCACTTTGCGCGTCTCCATGACCCCGAGAGCTATGTCGGCTGGAGTCTTGTACTCCTGGCAGGGTCACCCAAGCCGAACAGGTCGGAGGGTAGAGGCCAGACAAAGAGTCCAAATCCGCACCCGGGGGTAGGCGTAGGCGGAGTCCAACAGATCGGACCACCGGCAGCCCCTTGCAACCGCACTCACCTGAAGGTCGTCTTGAGTCCTCACTCTTGCCACTGGAATACAGCGGGTGCGGCCAAGTATGTGGGGGAAGGAATTGCGCGCCCCGTCCCTCACACTGAATCCACTAGTAGCGCAGGTTTCAGCTTCCACCATATAAGTCCACTGGCGATAGGATAAAGTGACGGGGGCAGGTCATGGATGTGACTGGAAGCTTCTAGCTTGATTCCTACACAGGGGCGGTACAGGATTGATGGTCGTTGCGAAGATGGGATGGAGCAACATTATCCTTCGGCAACATCCTGTGCGTCTGAGCAGCCCTATTCAGGGTCCGCACTGCTCACCCCTTATAGGGGAAGGGTCTAGAAAAGGTGACCTAAACATTGCTTGTTCCACCACACCTGGGTGGCCCACCGCAGCCACCAAGGCATCCCCCCTCTGCGGTCGAAAACGAAATATAATCAAACCCATGACTATGAACCTGGCTTCCTGGAATGTTCGCACCTCGATGCTCGAGACGGGATGGAGAGACCTCGAAGACGAACTGCCCTCATCGCACATGAGCTCAGGAGGTACAACATCGATATTGGCGCACTCAGTGAGACTCGGTTCTCATGCGAGGATTCACTCACAGAAGTTGGTGAAGGCTACACCTTCTTCTGGAAGGGTCTCCCAGAGAATGAGCGAAGACTCCATGGAGTTGGCTTTGCTGTGAAAAGCAGCTTACTCAGTAACATCCCTGAGTCCCCCCAAGGTATCAGTGAACGGCTTATGACCTGGCGTATTCCCCTGGTAAAAGGTCGCTTCGCAACTTTAATCAGCGCCTATGCTCCCACCTTGGATGCTGACGATAACACTAAAGATGCCTTCTACGAGTCCCTGGATGCAACCATATCCAAAATCCCTGCCTCTGATAAACTTGTTCTGTTGGGTGACTTCAATGCCCGAGTAGGTACTGATGCCAGGCTCTGGAAACAAGTAATCGGAAGGCACAGGACGGGGAAAATAAACCTCCGACTCCTCACTCTGTGCTCTGAGCATCAGTTGATTGTAACTAACACCATCTTTCAACTGAAAAAGAAATACATCACATCATGGATGCACCCCAGGTCCAAACATTGGCACTTACTGGACGACATCATCACAAGGCAACCAGACCAAAATGACGTCTGCATCACACGGGCCATGCGTGGGGCTGAATGCTGGACTGATCATTGACTGATCAAGTCCAGGCTGAAGCTGAGAATTCGACCTCCTCATAAGAAACAGCAACCCCAAAGGCGTCTTAACACCAGGGCCCTGGAGTCCCCAGAGTGTGCAGCCAGCTACCGCAACAAGTTGGCAGAGGGACTTGCCAGCCTGGACAAGGACACCAGTAATGGTGACCTTGATGTTGAAAGCAGGTGGAAAAAATTGAGGACAACAATTCATCAAGCTGCCTCTGAGACCATCGGCTTCACTCAGAAATATCATCAATACTGGTTCGATAACAGCTCAGCTGCCATACAGGAGCTTCTGGAAGCCAAGCGCAAAGCCCATACCACACTTCTCTCCAACCCTCATTCTCCACTTCTCCTCTCTCACTACAAGGCCATCCGTGGTGAAACACAGAAACAGCTGAGGATGATGGAGAACAAGTGGTGGCTCAGCAAGGCCCAAGAAATCCAGAGGCATGCAGACAACAACAACACACACGCCTTCTATGATGCTGTAAAATCCCTGCACGGCCCACGAAGACAACACATTGTCCCAGTTAAATCTGCAGACGGTTCTGTACTACTGAAGGACAAACAGCTAATACTTGAGCGCTGGGCAGAGCACTTTGACTCCCTGCTCAACCAAGTAAACCCTTCAGACACATCTGTCCTTGACTCCCTCCCAGAGCTTCCATCAGTTCCCTCCCTTGATGAACCTCCTCAGTTCACAGAGGTCCTCTCTGCAATCCGGAGCCTTAAAAACAACAAAAGCCCTGGCCCTGATGGACTTCCAGCTGAGGTCTTCAAGAGCGGCGGTTACCTCCTGACACGGAAGCTTTACCACCTCATCTGCAACATCTGGCAAAACGGGACACTTCCTCAGGAATGGAAAGACAGCAACATTGTCACCATTTATAAAAGGAAGGGGGACAAGTCAGTCTGTGGCAACAGCCGTGGCATCTCCCTACTTTCTGTTGCTGGCAAGATAAAACATTACCGAAGACATCCTCCCAGAGACACAATGCGGTTTCAGGAAGGATCGAAGCACTCTGGACATGATCTTCGCTGCGCGCCAAGTTCAGGAGAAATGCAAGGAACAAAACAAGGACCTCTATATCACCTTCATCGACCTTACAAAAGCATTTGACACAGTTAACCGTGACATTCTCTGGACCATACTGCAGAAATGTGGCGTTCCCTCCTAATTTCTCGGCATCCTAAAACAGTTCCACAGCGGCATGCAAGCAACTGTACTTGTTGGTGGCCAGCAATCTTCCCCGTTCCCTGTGGAAGTCGGGGTGAAGCAGGGCTGTGTACTGGCCCCTGCTATATTCAACCTGTTCCTGATGGCAGCTACGCTCCTCTTCCATAAGTCCATCCAGGAAGGTGGCGGCGTACAAATCCAATTCCGCCTGGATGGTAGCCTGTTCAACATCAGACGCCTACAGGCCAAGACCAAGACCCTGATCAGCGACATCCACGAGCTACAGTCTGCAGATGATTGTGCTCTGTTGGCCCACAGCCCAGCTGCCATGCAACATGCCCTTGATGCCATGTCCTCCGTCTACCGATCACTCGGTCTCGTGATCACTGTAACCAAAACGGAGGTCATGGCAAAAGAGAGTTCTCCTACCCCAGCGTTCACCCTCAGTGGCACACCCCTCAAGGTTGTCCAACAATTCAGCTACCTCGGCAGCATTCTAACACCCTCCTGTCTAATTGACGATGACGTCCAGGCCCACATCCATCAGGCCTCCAAAGCTTTTGGCAGATTGCGTACTCGTGTGTTCGAAAACAACCACTTAAGAACTCCAACAAAAGTCGCAGTCTACCAAGCAGTGTGTGTGTCCACGCTGCTATATGGCGCAGAAGCCTGGACCATCTATCGACACCATGTGAGACGCCTTGATGCATTCCACATCAGGTGCCTCCAACGAATCCTTTGCATCACCTGGCAGGATCGTGTCCCACACACCGACATCCTTCAACGCACCGCCTCCACCAGTATCGAGGCTATACTGGCAAAGAGGCAACTCCGGTGGGTTGGACATGTCATCCGGATGCCTAGCTGCCGCTTGCCTCGGCAGGTGCTTTATGGACAACTCCTGTCAGCGAATAGGAAGCCTGGTGGTCCTAAGCTGCGATACAAAGACCAGCTTAAACAGACTCTAAAGAAATGCAACATCAAGCCCAGCGATCTGGAGTCTGCTGCAGCTAACAGGCCACTGTGGCGTTCCTTATGCCACGAAGGGGTAACACAACTTGAAAACAAACGCACCCAGAGGAGGATCGTGCGGCACGAGCAAAGACACCTTTGTGCTGCTTCAGTACCGCCTCGACAGCCCGGTCCTGGCCTCACATGTCCTGAATGTGGCAGGATTTGTGGCTCCAGAATCGGGCTTCATAGTCACCTACAGTGGCATCGACGCCAGCGCCGATAACCACTGTCCAATGCTCCACAAAGCAATGGAAGCGACGTCATCTTCGACTTCGATGGACTGCCAAGAGAGAGAGAGAGAGTGTGTGTGTGTGTGTGTGTGTGTGTGTGTGTGTGTGTGTGTGTGTGTGTGTGTGTGTGTGTGTGTGTGTGTGTGTGTGTGTGTGCGCGCGCACGCGCTCGCCACGTGTTGCTCTCACTGAAAAGCATTTCCAAACATTTTACTTTTACATTTTACCAAACATTTTACTTTTATCTCTTAGTCAGAAAGGTTCCCGACCCCTAGTCTATAAGGTCTTTCGGAGTATAAGCACCTTCAATGAATGGCCTATTTTAAAACTGTTTTCATATATAGGGCGCAACAAATTATAAGACGCATAGAATAGAAGCGACAATGGTGGCTGAGGTTGTCTTTTGGATCCACAAACGAGAGCTACGCTTAAAGGAATACATGACAACTTTAAACTACTTTCAAGTACTTTCAAAATCGCTGCAGCTGTATCAAAGCACTTTAAAGAACATTTAAAAGACCACACCCAATAAATCAGATAGTTGATCCATATAGAAATTGCATAGGATTATAAAGGACACTCTCAGGTTTTGAAGTCACATTTTTACATGAATATGAATGGAAAGTGTCACACCTGATAGAGCATTTTTGGTACGATCCATAAAAAAGGTTGAATCAGTGTGATTCTTGCGCTGATGTCCATGTGATGAAGGTCATTTTGAAATATTAGATAGGGGGTTTCTGCTTTCTTATAACTGGGACCTTCTCATACTTTCAAAGTAGGAAGATGATTTAGAAGTCCAAATGTCAGTGAAACCAAAATCCCCGGGAGAACAGACTCCTGGACTGACTCCAAGAAATAATTAAATACATGGTTGTTTATATCCACCTCTTCCTTTCCCTCTGGTGGTGTCTAAGTCACTTAACACCATACCTTTTTTCTGGGGGCCAGGGGTCAAAATGTAGTATTGCTTTCTCTTCTTTCCTCTTCAGATAGTCTGTGATTGACTGCAGCCTAACTTCATGAACCTCACATAACACATTTAAGCTAAACGGATCCATTGCACTGAAAACATAACCAAATAAAAACAAATATTCACTGGGCAGAAAACAAGATAAACTTTTAGATAAGATACACTTTTAAACATGAGTGGTCAGCTGAGTGGGCGACTCGACAGTTCCCCAAGTGTGAATGTTTGGCAAAAGTCTAAATGTTCTCCGTAATAAATAGGCGGCCATTCCTGGGTCTATGGCAGGGGTCGGGAACCTTTTTGACTAAGAGAGCCATAAAAGTAAAATATTTAGAAATGTTTTTCAGCGAGAGCCACACGCACGCGCGCGCGCACGTGCGGCTACTTTTCAACAAAATATCAGAATGTCTTATTTAAAATAACTTTGTGATAGTACTCACCGTTAACATGGATGGTTTTCCGTTCCTCGTGTTTGTTAAAAATCCAGGAAAACGATCAGAATGAAATTCAATTTGCCGGTCCAGAGGCGAAGTTACTGCTAGCTAGCCTGCACACGGCTCTTAAGCTTCCACACTTGCTATCTGCAATCTACTTCTCGAAGAAGTATGTCGATGCTAACGTTAACATGGGGCTTGTTAAAATGTCACTGACATTCGACTGTTTCATCGATGGTATTGTTTCATTGCAAATTACAATCAGAACATTTTCTCTCCTCTAATGCTCCGGTGCATTCGCGCTGAAGTGCACAAGTTGGGCTCATTTAAAGGGGCGTTTACCTATTTCAACATGACGGCCACTATCATCCAATCAACATGGCGCTTTCGGCCATTCTAGGTCAGTGTCATCCAATCAAAATTACGCTTTCCGCCAACTGCAGCCCCAACGGGAAATGAACGACGAAAAAAACGACAATATGTATTATAATATGTAATATTTATCGGCGAGCCAGATGCAATCATCAAAAGAGCCATATATGGCTCACGAGCCATAGGTTCCCGACCCCTGGTCTATGGCATCATTCTTTTAACGTCAACTGGGATAGATTCCAGCTCACAAGTGACCCTTTAACAGCACAATCGATCAAAAATCCATGAATAACATGGACGTTCTCAATGACAATTGCACGTCTCTGCGATTTTTATTTATTTATTTGGCGTGAGATCAAAGGACACCTCTCTTGTATATTTTCAATAGATGTTTCATTACTGTACTTAAGGTCAGAAATACATGTGAAGAAAAAACTATGTATGCTCAGCTAATATTAGGCACTGGTAACCTGCAAGATCTACTTCTTAGCTTTTTTCATACAGAGGCAGTGTTGCCTGAGCTTGATTTTATTGACCCCATCTTGTCATTACGACCAGCACGCGACATCTTATTTCTTTTGAAAGGTTTCAAATCCAATGTTTGTTTGACACCACTTCGCAGTGCCTTTCTCCCTTAGTTGCCATGGAGACACCATCACATGTCAGCAGAGCTGCAGTCAGATTTGTGTTTGTGTATAAAATCCCCCCCGCCTATTCAAATTTTGTCTCGTGACGGGAACTTACCCATGCCAGCGGTTTACGTGGGTAGACAGACAAGCACATGTGCATGTTTTTGCAAAAGTGGGTGAGTGGGAGCGGAAAAAAGGAAGATCAAAAGAAGTTGGGAGGTTTGGCACTGAGGCGGCGGCTGGGGGGAGACCTCATGAGTACTACTTATCTCCCCCGGCACCCCCTCCAACCTTTAAAATGAGCCCTGCAATTTAATGAGAAACTCTTATTTTAGTTTATGACTGACTCATGACACAACATGGTTGTAAGCAGTTGTGACCAGCATTTCCGTGCAGTATTGATAAATTAGCACCCACTCGGTACCTTGAATTAGAAATGTGTAAAATATTTACCCTTCATTTTTACTTGGCACACAATAGGTTCTAAAATTTGACAGAGGGGCCGGGTCAAGAGCATTTGGAGGGAGTGTTTGGGCCTGATATACTAAAGCATTAAAGGACAACCGACGTCTCCGGACAAGTTGTGTCCATAATTTGTCAAATCGCTTCAAATGACTTCTACTGAGTGTATTTTACAAATAGCTATATTTTACGTTTTAAGACTCACACTGAATATTCCGGCAGTCTTGGTTTTGAGTTGGTGGCGAGTCCTCACGTCACGTTACTGAAGCAACGCCCCTGACCGAGAAAGGACTTACTGTAGCAGTCCTTTGATCACGTCAATGTATTTTGCGGTACTTTGTTTGGTCTGAAAACTTCGTGTTGATCCGAGGTTGATGGCGAGAGCACGGAGCTTTGTCGCCATCTTCTGCCTCTTTTGGGTGCGACACCCTCCCCCCCCCCAGATGCCTCAAAATGACACGGAATAAATTATTTCATCAATTGCAAACATGTATGCTTTCCTCTTCAGAACTATTTGAATCATATTCATAACTGGATGAGTACCAAGAAAGCATCTTCTCCGAATCTGAAGCCATTGTTTTGATTCTCGAGCAAGGCAAGACGTCTTGGCGTGACACCACGAACAAGTGGGCGGGACCTTCTGAAACTGGCCACTTCCGGTTTCGATTATTTGCAGTTTCAGCACACTTTAAGTCGTTTTATGGTCTTTTTCATTTGACTAAAAATATAATACTGTATGTTTTGGGTATTTTAGATGCTATAAAACATTTTTCTGATGTTAGTTAGGAAACAAAAAAGTGATGTCGGTTGTCCTTTAAATGTAGTGTGTGCAAACCTCATAGCACAGTAAGAACTCTACAACCCAATTTGGATTGGATTGGATTTGCCTTTATTAGTCTCGCAGTGGAGAAATTTACATTTCACAGCAGCAAAGGGATGAAAGGGATGTTTTTGATTGATTTATTAACAGTCTTTCAAATGTGAAAAACAGCCCTTATCAGTTAATAAATTTGTCTCAAGGAATATGCAAGATATGGCATTGACATACTATTTTGCAGATACTGGGAGGAGGAAATATAAATAGATCAAAATAAAATATGCACTGTGATTTATCAAGATTGCATCTGTTTTTAATAAGTTTCAATCGAAAGTGGAACGTTAAAGAAATCAATTTATTGAAAAATGGAATCACTTTCAATATTCAATACATATTATTACACAACTAAATACTCAAGCTCAATAATATCTACTTGTGTTAAACTCCGCAAAATCATGGATGGATTGTCCTGACCGCGCACTCTGCAAACTCGGCACGGATGCCCTCGCTCGCCTTCATGCGCAAACAGTACACGTGTATCGTTGCCAAGCACACAGGCATAGGCTACCTACAGTTGAAATTTGCATACTCGGCACAGCAGCCAATCAGAAGCCTGCTTCGTGTTTCGGACATTCCCAAGAACGCTTGGGAAAGTCCGAAGCAAGGTCGTGCATTTTCATATCATTTTCCAAAGTAGATGCACAGAACCTCCGCCCCAGAAGAAAGATTCAAAAGAAGCTAACAAAATGTGCGTCGCTGCAAAAGGTAAACTTACATTATACCGTGACTGTAAACTGTACATGAGAGTTATGAAAGGCGCTCAGTGGCTTGTAGGAGACAACGCAACACAAACGATGCATTGTGCACCATGACGGCAAATGATAACGGGAGCAAAATCTTCAGCCACGGATATTTACCGTAAATTAAGCAAGGTAGCATTTGTGGTAGGTACAGCCTCAATTAAAAAAAAAACTATATACTTTGCATGAATGTTTATTTTGCGATTTCTCGTCTTTCTGTATGGCAGGCAACTTTTCAGAGTTGTCTGCCTTGTTGTCCGCTAACTTTTTCAGACTTTCAGACACTGTTTTTACTATAATTTGGACAAGTTCGGCGGGCCGGATTAAAAAGCCGTATGTGCCCGCGGGCCGTAGTTTACCCATGTCTGCATTATACCCTTGTGTGACCTATAATGTAGCTTTCTTTTCACGCATTTGTGTTTTGTTTTATTCTCGTATTCATAAGACTTATATTACCAGCCCTCTTATTTCCTGCAGGAGCTGAGTCAAAATAGCCAGTGAGTGAGATTCGGAATGGATTAACATAATGCTTACTCAGAGATTCCTCGTACGGGGACTAATTATAAAGCACGCAACAATGATCCACCAAAAGGGTTTACTGGTAGAATAAGTGGCGAGGAGCTAAAATTGGAAAAGATTTCCTGACACCAATAGTGCTGTGAGGGTTTGCATTATCAACACAAAATGCTTATTCTGGAAGACTTAAAAACAAAAAATACATCATGCATGTAATCATTTTGGATAACTTCCATACCTTCCTATCTTTGAAGCAGCTTTAATTTGCAAACATCGGCAAATGTGGTTTTGTCCATATTTACTGTGCAGTGTGGGAGAATTATTGACTTGCTTTTTAGCCCAGTCAGATCTTTTTGGGTTTACATACTCATTGCTAATTGTCTTTTTGCTTTCATGTCCTGAGCATTTTGTTTTCGTCTGAAAACAGCTGCTGCGGCTCTTACAAGCAATGCTGTAGCCACTGAAAGTGAAGCAAAGCAGCAAGGTCACTGTTTCACAGTAAAACAAAGAGCTGAGTGGAATTGGAGGGTTTTGCATTTAATTCTGTGGAGTGCTTCATAAATCAGACCCAATGCAGTTTTTTTAGATATGCATCTCTTGACACTTCATCTCATCTGATAAAAACACCAATTTTGGGGAATTTGGCATTAAAAGTTACAATCAAAGCAAGCCAAATTTTAAACCCTGAGCCAGACGTATGGTTCAGGCCAAAGTTATTCAAGATGAAGATCATAGAAATCTATTATTATTATTATTATTATTATTATTATTATTATTATTATTATTATTATTATTATTATTATTTTTATTATTATTATTATTATTATTATTATTGGAATGTTACTATCACACAAGAAATTGAGGAATGACTTGAATTGTGTTAGCAATATTAAATATTGTTTGTATTCTGTGTTTTCACATTTGTAAAAATATTCCAATATGTGATCCATTGAAAAGGTTTGGGGCAACATACCATAATAATTTGCAATGGTTAAGTGCGTCCCCTTCCTACTTCCTGAAGAGAGCTTGGATAGGCACACGTACTCCTGCGAGCCTTCAAAGAATAAGTGGATGGGGAAATGGTTAAAAGGATTGGTAGATACTTGATTGTAAAACAATCCTGGTATCTTCTTTGATTATTCTTTCTCAAATCAACTCCTGGTATAACTTTTAGAACACTGGACGTGACTGAATGAAGAAAGAGTAGGAATTAGTTTGGTTTTATTTTGTATCACATAATTTCCATCTTTCAGATACCCATTCATAAAGTACTGTATTTTTACTTTTAAAATATTTTTAATATACAAATGACTTGTTTCTTCCCATTTTGTGATTCAATACAGGGTTGCTATTCAGGAGCAAAATGAATGTGTACTGCCCCAATAAATGTATAGTTTCCCCAAAATAATATTTATGTAGGAGGAGAAATCTGAATTCCTTCCTTCGATAGCCAGGAAATAGCATAATTATTTATAAAATATATTAAACTTTTTTTTCCTGAATGAAAGTGACAAAGGCACAGTCCATTCTCTGTGATTCTTTTTGTGTCCTTCTGTGGTTGTGTGGACTTTGGAAAAGGTGTTTTGCTCCCTGGATTTGTGAGGAAGAAAATGATTTGGGTAATAAATGATAGGATTTATTTCCAACCCACATCTCGATCAAAGTTGGGCAGAGGCAATGGAACCGGTCTTTATGCATGTGAGATATGACGCATATGCAGTCTGTCATATGTCTGTCGTCTGTCTGAGTTTTATGACACAAAGTCAATGAAGATGCAGAGCGCTGAGACAAACGAACGTGACCCCTGATGAGAAGAGTCACCTCACTCCCTCCAGACAAGTTGCCAAGGGAGATGGTTCAAAAGTTGCAAGATTGGCCGTGGCAAATATGAGTCATCATTGCTTTGAGAATTATTGTACAAAGAGAATGACGAAGTCAAACTGCTAAGGGGCTAAAAAGCCAAGGCAATGCGGATGCCCTCTCCCGAAGGGAGGCCTTCCTGGCCTGCTTCGCATCCTTCACCCCGCCGAGGACGTCGGTCTCAAGGGGGGGGGATGTGTGATGTCACGAGAGGCTGTGTCCTGGAGGGCAAATACATCCCCCTAAGATGGCTCCACCCAGAGAGAGTCTTGGCCCCACCTGGTGGAGGGCAGCAATTAAACCCACACACCTGCGGCTGATCAGGGCTTGATTGGAAAGCAGGGCTCTTAAGGCAGAGAGCCTTTGAGTGTGCAGCTTGGGGAAAGACAAGCTCGATTGCTGTGCTCTGTGGAGAAGTTGATTGCTGCGTGGAACTCATTGCCACTTGGGACCACACGACTGGATACTGGATTTGAACCTAGCTAAGGTGGCTAGGCTACATGACGAGGACGTCAAGAGGGGTGAGGCCTAGAGACTCTTGGAAAGAACTCCGTCTTCAGTTTTACCTCAGAAGAGACTTTATTTGGATTTAAGCATCAGAAGAGACTTTATTTTGATAAGTATTGGAAGAGACACTATTCAAACCTTTGTTGCTTGTGAATTCCCCCTGGAACCCTTGATTAAAACCTTTTTCTTTGCATCCAAACCTGTCGTCCATTGCACTTCTTGTCCCGTCCCGCTGAGAGCTAGCCTCTCATGATATCACATATGGTGGAGGATGCGGGCACTGGACAAGCGTTAGTAAGTGCATGGACATTGATGGTTTGTGTTATGTTTTTCTAAAGTGAAAATATCCTCAATTACAAAAATGGAAGACGTTTTGAAAACCCTGCTTGCAAGTCAGGAAGCCCAATATCAGACCAATTTGGCTCTCCTGGAGGAGCAAAGGAGAGCCAATGAACTGAAGGCAGAGGAATTGTTCTTGCAAAAACAAATGGCCGCCAAGAATATTCCCCGGGTGAAGGCGGGGGATTTTTTAGCCAAGATGGGGGCGACGGATGATGTTGAGGCGTACTTGCATACGTTTGAAGCAACCGCCACTCGGGAAAAGTGGCCCAAGCAGCAGTGGGTGGGATTGCTTGCACCCTTCCTGACAGGGGAATCGCTGAATGCTGTCCTGGACTTGACCACAGACAGAGCAGAAGAATACGACTACAGTAAAGTCTCGTTATATCGATATCGGATATATCGATAGTCCCGGTTATATCGATACTATTTCTATGCACGCACGGAGAAAATTACATGCAAACAGGGTCGGATGTATCGATAGTCCCGGTTATATCGATATTTTTTCGGACTCCCTTGAATATCGATATAACAAGACTTTACTATATTTAAAAGCTGAAATTCTCAGCAGACACGGGCTCACCAAGTTCAGGATGGCACAGCGCTTCCACACCTGGACTTTCCAGCCAGACCAACCTCCACGGGCACAGATGCACGAATTGGCCCGCATCGCACGGAAGTGGCTGGAACCAGAAAGGAGCACGGCAGCTGAGGTGGTCGAGGCCATTGTCGTGGATCGCTACTTACGAGCCCTGCTTTCCAATCAAGCCCTGATCAGCCGCAGGTGTGTGGGTTTAATTGCTGCCTTCCACCAGGTGGGGCCAAGACTCTCTCTGGGTGGAGCCATCTTAGGGGGATGTATTTGCCCTCCAGGACACAGCCTCTCGTGACATCACAATACATACATACATACATACATACATACATACATACATACATACATACATACATACATACATACATACATTGTGATATCATGAGAGGCTGGCTCTCAGCGGGACAGGACAAGAAGTGCAATGGACGACAGGTTTGGATACAAACAAAGGTTTTAATCAAAGGTTTCAGGGGGAATTCACAAGCAACAAAGGTTTGAATAGTGTCTCTTCCAATACTTAAATCAAAATAAAGTCTCTTCTGAGGTAAAACTGAAGACGGAGTTCTTTTCCAAGAGTCTCTAGGCCTCACCCCTCTTGACGTCCTCCTCATGTAGCCTAGCCACCTTAGTAAGGTCCAAATCCAGTGTCCTGTCGTGTGGTCCCAACTGGCAATGAGTTCCACGCAGCAATCAAATTCTTCACAGAGCACAGCAATCGAGCTTGTCTTTCCCCAAGCTCCACACTCAGAGGCTCTCTGCCTTAAGAGCCTTGCCTGCCAATCCCGCCCTGATCAGCTGCAGGTGTGTGGTTTTTAATTGCTGCCTTCCACCAGATGGGGCCAAGACTCTCTCTGGGTGGAGCCATCTTAGGGGGATGTATATGCCCTCCAGGACACAGCCTCTTGTGACATCACAACATACATACATACATACATACATACATACATACATACATACATACATACATACATACATACATACATACATACATACATACATACATACATCAATACATCAATAAATACATCAATAAATAAATATGTAAATAATAATAAATAAAATAAAATAAAATAAAATAAAAGGCTATTGCAGATGTTTCAAGTTACCACGGATAGTATGTGGTCTCCTTTGTTGTTCACCTGTGCGGGGAAGCGCTTTTGCATGCTGTGCCCAAGACAGAAGCGGGTTGT
The DNA here is from genome assembly GCF_051943395.1 of Hippocampus bargibanti. Classification (NCBI taxonomy): domain Eukaryota; kingdom Metazoa; phylum Chordata; class Actinopteri; order Syngnathiformes; family Syngnathidae; genus Hippocampus; species Hippocampus bargibanti. Next base: position 14,518,093 of record NC_142742.1, on the reverse strand, counting down.
GTGTTATCTGAAATTCCCTGATGGGAATGTTTGTCTATCATATAGACAATACATCATACTATAATAATGGCCTTTGTCTTTGTGGATTAATTATATCCTTTTGATTGATCGAGTACTGTACTTGGTGGGAACTTAGCTTTGGCGTCTAAAACCGCCGTTAAGCTCGTCTTGCTCCCTGCATTACACCAGAATGCAATTACACCCACTCCCTTACTGCTGGACTTGACTATTAATAGCGGCAGATAAATCATCAATGTGACATGCCTGTGACATTGCCAAATTTTTAATCAAAGGGTTTGGCAGCGCAGTGGGTGCACTCATTTTCACCTTTGCCTCATGCTGAAAAATGTCACCCTTGGGAACAAGGTTAATCTTGAGTGTGGCCTTTCCGTCGCCAGCTTCCTTGGACAGCACCAAACCAGTAAAGTTAGGCTCACTGAAGACCAGGTGTGAAGGTGAGTGTAAATGGCTCTCAGTCACCATGTGTCAGCCGATTGATTGATTGCCTTGTGATCAATCTAGTGAGCCTACCCTTGTGACCGTTTTCAATCGGGGAAGGCTCTCAGAATAACAAATATGGGAGGATGATTATTGAATAAATGTAGCATGTGTTGCCTGAATCATGGTACTGGTAGTGATTAGAGCTTAGCAATATAACAAAAACTATTGACACAATAATTTTAATGAGTCGATCGTGCATATCGTCGGTTGTCAATATTTCTAATTCCTAAATTTGATGGACAAAGGCTGTGAAATTTTATGTGAAGAATGAAGAACAATATGAACAACTAAATGTATAGTCATCCTATGTAAGAAGCCTATGATACACAATTAAAACCAAAAGTTCTTTTTTTTAAAGGTCCTCAATTCATGCTACATATGCTTCCAAACTAAACAAGGAAAGAAAAACAGTTAAATTAATTTTACAAAATGCTACACAGAGAGCTAAACAGCAAATAATTGCCCTGATGTCTTGCAGGAGTGGCTTAGAAGTTTAGTGATCTCTCGGATAAGCAATTCAGAAAATGGATGCGCATTGTATAATTGACTGTACACATCATTTGTTTTTACAATATAGTCTTTGGGTTTGATTTTGACTTTTGAAATATGTCAAATAAATGTTCTCATTATTACATTCAACTTTTGCTCTATTGAGTTCAGTCGAGAACGAGAGCTTGTGTCTCTATTTATTCGTACTGTGGCTGTTTAGAACTTACCCTTTGCACATTTGCATCTTGTCAGTATGATCTAAGTATAAATCCGACACCCTTGGAATAATATGATCCCAACCAACCGCCCCCATCATCAGGTCGTTGTGATGATTCAAAACAACATGTCCAAGGCATCTCACCCCTCTTCATCCTTCCCCTTCACATGCTGATCTTAAGCTGCTCAAGTCAGAATCCCGCTGAGTGGTAAGGCGCAGGGTCATCAGGCCAGGTGATGCTGCTTTGATACCTGCTGAGCAGCACATGTTTGACATTATCACCTGCCGTCAGACTATAGATTAACAGCTTTGCATCGTTAATCAATCTGCTCATTTGTGAGCGTGAGTGTGTGCGTGTGTGTGCGTGTGTGTGTGTGTGTGTGTGTGTGTGTGTGTGTGTGTGTGTGTGTGTGTGTGTGTGTGCGTGCATACGTGCATATAGATGGATAGATAGCTAAAGAGAGGGAGAGAGGTATGTGTGTGTGTGTGCGTGCGCGCGGCCATGTGTGTGCATGTGTGTAGATAAGATAGATAAAATGAATAGATGGATAGATAGATGGACAGACAGATGGGCAGACAGACATATATATACAGTAAAGTCTCGTTATATCGATATTCAAGGGAGTCCGAAAAAATATCGATATAACCGGGACTATCGATATATCCGACCCTGTTTGCATGTAATTTTCTCAGTGCGTGCATAGAAATAGTATCGATATAACCGGGACTATCGATATATCCGATATCGATATAACGAGACTTTACTGTGTATATATATATATATATATATATATATATATATATATATATATAGAGAGAGAGAGAGAGAGAGAGAGAGAGAGAGAGAGAGAGAGAGAGAGAGAGAGAGAGAGAGAGAGAGAGAGAGAGAGAGAGAGAGATACAGAGAGAGAGAGAGAGAGAGAGAGAGAGAGAGAGAGAGAGAGAGAGAGAGAGAGAGAGAGAGAGAGAGAGAGAGAGAGAGAGAGAGAGAGAGAGAGAGAGAGATTTCATTTGCACACAGTCGATGAAAAGGTTTCTTCAGCCATCATCTGTACTTTGAAGGTGTCGGATGTTTCACTTTTTATCCAAGAAACTAAAGTCTTACTGGTAGTTTAGTCCATATATATATATATATATATATATATATATATATATATATATATATATATATATATATATATATATATATATATATATATATATATATATATGATATAGATGACAATCCAACACGTAACTGCAGGATGGTGTAAGATGCTGGCAGGGAACGCCTACATGGAGCGCCATAACCAGGTGGCTGGCATAGTCTACCGAAACATCTGTGCGGAGTATGGACTGGAAACCCCAAGGTCAAAATGGGAAACACCTCCCAAGGTGGTGGAGAATGACCGAGCAAAAATCCTGTGGGACTTCCAGATACAGACTGACAAGATGGTAATGGCCAACCAACCTGATATCGTGGTCATAGATAAAGGGAAAAGGAAAGCCGTTGTCGTGGATGTAGCGGTCCCGAGTGATGGGAACATCAGAAAGAAGGAACATGAGAAAATCGAGAAATACCAAGGGCTCAGAGAGGAGCTGCAGAGAGCCTGGAAGGTAAAGGTGACAGTCGTGCCTGTGGTGGTCGGAGCACTTGGGGCAGTGACCCCCAAACTCGACGAGTGGTTGCAACAGATCCCGGGAACAACATCGGATATCTCGGTCCAGAAAAGCGCAGTGCTGGGAACAGCACGGATACTGCGCAGAACCCTCAAGCTTCCTGGCCTCTGGTAGAGGACCCGAGCTGAAATGGGGACAGACACCACCCATGGTGGGTGAGACAAGGATTTTTTTTTTTTTTTATATATATATCCCTACTGTCCAGACATGGCGGTGCAGGACCCTGCTATGATAGGTCCCTGGTCTCAGGTTGGGGGGAGCAGAGGACTACTCCATGCAGCTCCACTGATTGTTCCTATTGTTCTGACGAACGACTGGCCTGATTGCCCCACTTCCACCAGTATCACCTCATCAGTATTACTAATCCAATGATCCAAATTTAACCTCACCCAACCATATCGGTTTAATGAAGGATTTAGTTGTTTTATGAAAATCGCTTCTTTTACTCCCCTTTCAAACCATCTGTTATTTCGCTAAGATTTTAACCTCGATGTCGTCAAATGAGTGGTTGCTAGCTTTTAGGTGCATATGTAATGCCGATTGAGGCCCACTAGTATTATCCCTGCGATGTTGATAAAGTGTTTTTTTTTTTTGAGAATTTGTTTAGTCTGCTCTTTTTACAACTTTCATTCTTACAATGTATTGAATAAACTACATTACTTTGTTTTTCATTTGGCAGCCTATCTTTAGGATGCACTAATTTTTGCCTTAAAGTGTTTATCGGTTTGAAATAAGTAGGAATTTTGTGTTGCCAAAGGACTCTTTATAATTTTTCTGAAACTCCTGCAATATAAGGTACTGCTACTCCTCTCCTTTTTGTATCTTCAGAATTTTTGGTTTCATTCCCTATTCTTTCTTTCTGACATTTGTTAAATGACCACTGAGGGTACCCACAGTTTGTGAGTGCTCTCCTGATATGTTTTGACTCCTTTCCTCTACCTTCGCCGTTTGTTGGTATTAGTTTAGCCCAGACATGGGCAAACTACGGCCCGCGGGCCACATACGGCCCGTTAGGCTTTTCAATCCAGCCCGCCGAACTTGCCCAAATTATAGTACAAACAGTGTCTAAAACTCATGATAAAAAGCCAGCGAACAGCAGGGCAGATAACTGAAAAGTTGCCCGCCCCATTTTTCACAACTTCAAGCAAAATGAGACCAATGCCATTAAAAACATTGTCACAAAGTATAAAGTTTTTTTTTAAGTCAAGAATAAACCAACTCCAAATGCTACCTTGCTTAATTTACGGCAAAAGCGCATGGCTGTAAATTTTGCTGCAGTAGTCGATTGTCATTGTGGTGCACAATGCAACGTTTGCATTGATTCCTACGAGCCACTAAGCCCCTTTCATAAGTCTCACGTACACTTTACAGTCACGGTTTAATGTAAATTTACGTTTTGTAGCGTCACATATGTTGTTAGCTTCTTTTGAATCTTTCTTCTAGTCTGAGGTTCTGTGCATCTATTTTGGAAAATGACATGCAATTGCACGACTTTGTAACGCTTGCGAAAGTCCGGAAGAAAGAAGCAGGCTTCTGATTGGCTGCCGAGCCGAGTATGCAAATTTCAACTGCAGGTCGTCTATGTTTGTGTGCTCGGCGACGGTACACGTGTATTGTTAGCGCGTGAAGGCGAGAGCGTCAGTGAGGAGTTTGTTGAGCCGCGGTCAGGACAAACCATCTATGATTTGGCGGAATTTAACACAAGTAGGTATTATTGAGCTTGAATATTTCGTTGTGTAATAATATGTTTTGAATGTTGAAAGTGATTCCATTGTTCAATAAATGTTGATTTCTTTAACTTTGCCCCTTCGATGGAAACTTAAAAACAGACGCAATCTTGATTAATCACAGTGCATATGTTATTTTAATCTATTTCCATTTCCTCCTCCAAGTATCTGCGAAATAGCATGCAAACGCCATATTCCTTGAGACAAATTATTAACTGATCAGGGATATTTTTCACATTTGAAAGACAGTTAATAAATTGGGTTGTAGTGTTCTTACTGTGCTATGAGGTTTGTACATACTACATTTAAAGGACAACCGGCACCATTTTTTGTTTTTGTTTCCCACTGACATCAGAAAAACGTTTCATAGCATCTAAAATACCCAAATCAGGCAGGCTGATATTTTTAGTTAAATGAAAAACACCAATAAAAATGACTTCAAAATGAATCCGGATATGACCAGTTTCAGAAGGTCCCACCCCTTGTTCATGACGTCACACCAAGACGTCTTGCCTTGCTCGAGAATCAAAACAATGGCTTCAGATTCGGAGAAGATGTTTTCTTGTTCTTGTTCTTCTGAAGAGGAAAGCATAAATGTTTGCAATTGATTCTAGGAGTCCTCCCGTATCAATTCGAGCCGCCAATGACAGCAATGTAGCACCCAGAAAAAGCAGAAGATTGCGCCCAAGCGCCGTTGGAAATGGGCTGATTTGTCAGCTGGGAATTTGTGTCAGCGAATATCAAATAGTTGTCTTGGTGCGACACACAACGATTCACCATGGCGTTATTTATGTGTTTTCCTTCTAATTTCGCCATCAACACGGATCAACACGAAGTTTTCAGACCAAACAAAGTACCCAAAATGCATTGTATGTCGCTTTCTCGGTCAGGGGCGGTCCAAATGTGACGTCACATGGGGATCGTCATCAACTCGAAAACAAGACTTCATGAATATTCAGCGCAAGTCTTAAAACGTAAACTATAGCTATATGCTGTGGAATCTTTGTAAAATACGCTCAGTCAAAGTCATTTGAAGTGATTTTATAAATTATGGACATAAGTTGTTCGGAGTATTTCCGGCCCAAACACCTCCTCCAAATGCTCCTGGCCCGGCCCCTCTGTCAAATGTTAGAACCCAATGCGGCCCGCGAGTCAAAAAGTTTGCCCACCTCTGGTTTAGCCCTATGCTGGAGGGTTCTGATAACTCCTACTTTGTGTTGTAAAGGGTGGTTAGAATCGAAAAGTAAGTATTGGCCAGTGTGCGTAGCCTTCCTAAAGACTTCTGTTTTGAGTGCAGTAAGAATTTAGTTTGCTGACAAAGTTTCTTGGATAAGAAGCGAAACGTCCGACACCTTCAAAGAAGTACAGATGATGGCTGAAGAAACCTTTTCATCGATGGACCACTCCTGTATGACTGAGAGCTTATACAGACGATTTGCACACAGTATGATATACGTATGTATGTATATGATGTACTTTTTTGTCTGAATCTATTCATTTGAGTGGTTCGCATGCTGACTTCACAGTGCAGAGGTTGTGAGTTCGAGACCCGGTCCGGCCTCCTTGTCCGGGTCCTCCGGTTTCCTCCCACATTCCAAAAGCATGGCAGGCTGATTGAACACTCCAATTTGTCCCGAGATGTGAGTGTGAGCGCGGATGGTTGTTTGTTTCTGTGTCCCCTGCGATTGACTGGCAACCAATTCAGGATGCCCCCCGCCTACTGCCCGAAGACGGCTGGGATAGGCTCCAGAAACCCCCCACGACACTAATAAGGATAAAGATAAAGCGTTCTGGATAATGGATGGATGGATGAGTCTATTAATGGTATGTGTTTGTTTTTGCTTGGTTGTGTAGGCTGTGCAGTGAAAATTGTTCCCACAGCAGAAAATTGTATATACCAGCTTCTTCAGAACAATTTTCTGGTTTTAACAACTTCTATGTCAATAATAAAGGCCCAAATATGGTGGAGTGACTCAATTTCGTTTTGTGAAAAAAGGCTAATTTAAAGCTCTTTATAATTAAATTTAATTTAATAATTTCAGAAAGTAAAGTGCATCTGTTTTTTGCATTATTTATTTTATTTTTTATTTTTTTAATTGAACTGACTGTGTATTTCTCAGAACCATCATTGACCAAAAATATAATGTAAGGTTGTTTTACAATGCCAAATTAAAAAAAAAAAAAAAAAAAACAAAAAGGCCATTTGCACTTTATACACACTATAGAGTGACCCAATCCCACATGAAACTCTCATCTCTGATTGGTGGGTGCCTGTCTCCTGTCGAACAAAATCCGAATTTGTCAGTACATCTAACACATCAAACTATTTTTTTGCCGACTGCTGTAAGGAAATAGTTCGTCTTCAGAACCCACATATTTACACATCTCAACTTGCCTGCCAAATGCCAGAGTTAACACGCCATGTGAATGGCAATTCCGGTTGCTGTGTCAGCTTTTTGAGCAGACCGTGAGTGAGCAGATGCACAATACAGATGGATCCTGGTCCTTTTTTTCGTTGTCAAGCATATGAGAAGAGCTCTCGATATGTCCAATGGGATTTTACAAAGCTTTCATTTATGCTATTCAAGATGGCAAGTAAAATATCCAGGGCCTGACAAATTTTGTTTTTTACTGATACTGAACAGCTTTTAATAATTTTGTTAACAATTAGGGAAGGGTCCAAGTGCCAATATTAGAAATGTATGTACATAACATTCATCCTGATTTGTAAATACTGCAAGTGTTATTTCTTTTAATTCTTCCAATTGTGTCAAACTGAAAGCCCAGGGAACCGATCCGGCTGGCCGTAGCATTCTATGTGGCCCACCAAAGCAAATTATGTGCATGTTTCTTGCTAAACATAATAAATGCAAATTGTCTTCACTTAAAAAAAATTCTAGATATTGTGAACCCGTCTTTTCTTTCCATTTTTAAAAATTAATTTAAGATGAGAACAAAGGCTTTTGATTCAAAAATGAGTCATTTATAGATGAGATTTATTGCACGTTTTTCATCTGAGGCAATGTTACATTTATTTGAATTCCCGCAGTTGACTTCAGTCAAGGCCTTTCGTACAAAACTGTAACTACCATGTGGCCCGCGACAAAAGTGAGTTTGATACCCATGTTTACATGCTACCTTGTAACATTTGTGACAAACTTTACGTGGAAAGTTATAATCTTGGTATTGAATGGACAAATTAGGCAGTCAATTTGGGATCATGAGTACTATCCCAGATTATGTTGATTAACTCCATAAAATTACATTCTTTCTCTGGCTGAGCATGGTTTAATTAATATCCAGCATATCAGCTCCCGTGCGCACAACATGCCTGGGATTGATTTCAATCAGCACTGTAATGGCTTTGAGGCATTGCCCTCAATCAAATAGGCTGGAATTAAGAGTCTATTTCTTTATGCTTGTGTGTATATATGCACTCATGGGATTTGTTCTGTTTTGCAGTTCTAAAACAATTTCTAATCCAAGGATGTCCTGTATGC